>NW_026962695.1:0-32253 GCF_032445375.1 Bacillus rossius redtenbacheri | reverse complement strand
TAGCAAATAGGATCAAATTCTACAAAGTACTAATTAAATTGGGTTACTCAAAGGAGGTGGCCATACAGGAGCTCATTCCAAAATACGTAGAGATGGCGAGAAGCCAGCGTCTGATTTGTTTCGCGCATCATTTGGAATCTTTACCTAGGAAATTAACTCGGTAAAACACTTATTTTTTTCATTCACGATTGGTTTGAAATCTTAAAAGCTGTGCAGAATGGAGTCGCAAAGAGCACCAACATCAGCAGCAGTAACAGCATCACCACCAACCACAGCAGCAGCAGCAACAACAGCAACAACAACAACTGCGGATGGCGCTACCGACGAATATGTACAGTTGCTGAACGCATTACGAGCGAGGGAACAATCGCGAGCTCAACTGGTAACAGACGGTGGGGATGCTGGCGGGGGGGCCGGTAGCGGCGACACCTCCACGGACACCAGGCGCAATCCCCCGACCCAAGTTAAGAAGGCTGGATTATTTGCCGGTATTTCTATTACAAATTGCGTTTATCCCACGATGTTTGTCATCCCCGCAGTTATATTGATTGTACTATTTGTGGTAATGCGAATTTCATTAATTACGCGCATATTCGGAATATTCTTGGTTCTATTGCTCCTCGTTGTATTTTATTTACAATATAGGGAGATTAACATTGTCTCGTGGGTAAAATCTTTGGGGAAAGAAAAAAAATAATAGATTGAAACCGACCGTCGGCTATTTTTTATGTAAGTATGCGACCATCTTACCTGATTGCAAATTCATGAATTTGCGTTCGTACATCATGTAGAATCGCAAATTCATGAATTTGCGTTCGTACATCGTGCACAATCGCAAATTCATGAATTTGCGTTCGTGCACGTTACCAGATCGCAAATTCATGAATTTGCGTTCGTGCACGTTACCTGATCGCAAATTCATGAATTTGCGTTCGTACATCGTGGCACAATCGTAAAATTCATGAATTTGCGTTCGTGCACGTTACCTGATCGCAAATTCATGAATTTGCGTTCGTACATCGTGCACAATCGTAAATTCATGAATTTGCGTTCGTGCACGTTACCAGATCGCAAATTCATGAATTTGCGTTCGTACATGATATAGAATCGCAAATTCATGAATTTGCGTTCGTACCCGAGTAGAAAAAAATAATCATATTTCGGAGATTGAAGCCGACCGCCGGCCTACAATTTTTTTTATGTAAGTTCTAAACATCGCCAAGGCCTCTAATACGGCGATGAGCGAAAGTACGATGGTCGTGTAAATGGTCGGAGCGCACTCCGAAACGAAATCAGACAACGTGCTATTCATCGGTAAACGAAATCAGACAACGTGCTATTCATCGGTATAAGCTAATGGCAACGACATTTCGATAATTCGAATGCGCTTTGAGAGGATGTTGTCACAAGAGAAATAATTGTTCCCGTCAGTATCCACGGTACGTTTAGTTTGTCCATCACTATCTCAGCAACCGTTTTCAGTTCTTCTATCCTATGTACCCTCGGCGGCAAGTGCTTCTGAAGAATGCGTCGTACTTTCATTTTTTTTCCATCGGACAAGAAATTGCCTATTTTTGCCATCGTCAGTAGTATTACTCTCTTCCTACTCAAACAACCGCCGCTCATTTTCCTGTCGGATTGCGCGTTTTGGTCGAAGAGCCTTGATTCTCTTTAGAAATACTCGGACTCTTATTCTTTGAATTAGCTGAGGTTACAGATACTCGGCTAGCCGCGATTCGCCACTAACCGATGAATCACTGTCGTCATTTATGAAGTCGGGGTCGTTTAGATCATCATCATTTAGCTCATCCTCTCTCTCCGATGGTGTTGTCAACAGTGAAGTTCTGACCGGATAACCTGAACGTACATGAAAGCCGTGCCGATAATTCGTTAAAGATTTCCAATCTATCGTGTTAATTACACCGATCAATACGAAAACAACCAGAATCAAAACCGTGAGCCACAGCCTGCCGGAGGAGCGCAGCAAATATAAGCAGTCCGGCGCCAACCGCCAAAATGCCATTGTAAAAGAAGAGAAGATTTCGAATTTGGCCGAACTCTTCACACATTTTTATGGCTAATATTTACAGGTGCGGATACATCCCTTTTTCGTATTGCCAAAAAAAAAATTACTTTAGCATTCCCAAAATAATTGGCTCGGGCCAAAAGCGAGAGGTCGTCTGTGACGTGTGGTGGAACAAACTTTTGTAATCCGCAAAGGCGCGGGGGGACTTGCCCGTAGCAGGCATTCGTCGCAGCCACAGAAATCATCTTTCCACACAACTCCTGGAAGTCTTGTGTGGTGAGCGGCGCGAGATATATCGGCCATCCGCACAGAGACGCTATGGTTCCGTAAATTATATTTTGAGCCCGACAGTAACACCACTCTCTCGCACGTTGGGCGTCTCTCCCCCTCGTTTCGCCGAAGCATCATTTGGATGTTTTGACGCACATCTCTAGCTAGTAGAATATGTACTGGGCACCGGCTGAGTAATTCAATTAGACGAGGACACAATTCCAGGATCTGGGTGAGTGCCGCTTCTTGGAGGTCTTTGGATGGATCGGCGAATAATTTCATTATCATTCTCCATACGAGATTCGTCACTAGGCTTCTATCCATCACGTTTCCGGACTCTGGATTTTCTTGCGTCAACGCCGAAACTAATTGGTACTGCAGTGACATGGTCTGACTAACATCTTTGGATTTAAAGGAGCCTATGTGCGTGGTCTTGACGATGTTTCCGCAAGCCGGATTCCAATTCGTACGTCTCGGAGACGTGGGATAGCACAGTGGATTTTCCGGTGCATGCGGTGCCATCAAGTTGAGGAACTGTACCGCTGCGTAGCAATCTGTTTTCGAAAATGTTGTTGAATTTTGGAATATCGTCGAGATTTACCACATCGCGGCCAAAGAATCCTATCAACGCTCTGAGTTGTTCGATGGGAAAATAATGATCTAATCGTTCTCCTATTTCATTTTTAATTTGACCTTTCTCAATATCCAAACGTCTTTTCTCCAACAATACCAGAGTATTGGGAGACCATGGTAGAGACAGGTTTTTGGCCAGCTTGTAAAATTTCCGCAACGGGTCCGCGCGCAGGGAATGGAAAGCAAAGTTGACCGATTCGGCAATCTCTTGAGGGCATCCAATTTCCACCAAAGCATCCAGAGGCGAATCTGATGCAAATAATTTCCCGCATTCTACGAATGCAAACCAAGAAAATTCCAGAGGTGACCAACACAGGAAAGGAATCCTCGTTAATGTAACATCAAATAACGGTGTTATGATGTTGCAAAATTCCTCGACTTCTTTACACGGCCATTTGGATCTCACCACACAATTCTTGTTGCCGTACAAAATTTTTCTGCATTTGAGAGTTTTCGCTTTACCGCATCTGATATCCAGAAGGGATGCGTATACTTCCTTGGAGATTTCCGAAAGCGCCATTGTTTAAGTGTTCTTAATTTCTAGCAACCGCGAGTTGATCGTTTGCGATATAATGTATACAACGGCGGACAGAAATTATGCAAATATTTACGCCAATCAACGTTTGTCGTTGTTGGTTCTGAAAAAATTGCACACCGCAGCTCCACATTTAGCGTCGCACCTAGAGGTGGCAATTGGCCAAGCAGACCGAACTACGGATTATTACTACCCGAACAATTTTGCGCAAAGGGCCATAAAGGTGAAAATTAAGATTGGCGAAACTGCGTGTAATAAAATATCATGCAATTCTGCAAAAGCCGACGGTATTTGCGGTGTGACGGAAGAAGCTTCGTATTACAGAATCGGGGATGCTGATAATTTCCAACTTCAGTGTCAACCTGCATGTTTTAATCTCTCGAAAAAGGTTTGAATATAACGATGGGGAAGCAAAAACTCAAATGGTGAATACGAAATTCCGCAACGGGAAATGTATCATACTTCCGTCCATAACTTCGTGGATGGAACACCCGCTGTATAGATCTTCACAGCGATACGAATCGCGAGTGAACGATTTACCCGTAGGCTTCAATCTAGGTCCTGAAAATCCCTTGACCACGTCCGGATTATCTTACGAGTATAACAAATCATACTGTGACTCGTTTTTCGACGAATGGAGCGCGGCGCAAAAAAATTGTGTAACAAGCATCTGGATGCGTTTAGCCAATGCTGTGGTCGGTGAGAGTATAATAAAATATGTTCGTGCTGGCATTCAAAAATTAGTTACTGGTTCCACGTTTATTCAACCAGACCTGGGACCCGTTCCCAGCATAGATAATGTATGGACGGTAAAAGGATGGAGTGAGGATATCAATACGTCATTTATTCTACCCGATCCCGACTTATCTTTGGACGAAACGACGTTAGTATTGACGTCCCCCCGAACGATCCGAAGCAAAGGAACTCTACACGACATTTTCTAACTTGCGGCAACCCGCGTGCATCACAGCAGTCTGCGGAAGAGATTTTGATGGGTATCATCAACGGGCTTGTAGATCAGTTTACAACCGTTGATGGTTTGGCGGACCTGGGGACTCAGCATGCTTCCCGATGCCGTGGCGGCGATATTAGTTCGGGTGTTGAAGTTTTCCGCCGACACGATATTACCCAAGATAGGCACGGTGCTCGTCGGGATGTCCAATACACTCTTCACCAACGTACTGCGTAGCTCGATGCTGACGGTCATCTCGAACACGGTTGTGAAAAACTTTAACAAATATTGCCGCAAAATTCGCTGCGGCCGCTGCAAAGTTGGTTGCGGGTGCCGCCAGTGTGGTGGGGTGGATATTGATCATCGTTGCAATTTTTGATCTCGTGTTGGGTTTTTGGGACCCCTTTGGGGTTCAACAGCAAGTATCCCAAAGAATTGCTGCCTCAGTTGGTGGAGCAATCCGAATTCGCTTTAAAACAACAATTAGGTTCGGTGGAGGTGGAGTTTGCCTTTCTTCACCTTGGCCAACCTGATACTCGGGCAGCAGGAAATTGGCAGTTACTTCCATCGAGGACGTTGCCTTATATATACGAATATTTGTCATCGCTAGATGTGAATGCCGATGGCACCAGAATCGACAAGGGGGATGAAATTTCGAACGAAACGGCACCCTCCTTCGACGAAACGATCGCCAAGACGAAATTATATTCACCCGAAGAATTGCATGAATTCGAGAAAGTTCACGCGAGACGTTTAACTTTCTATAAAACTGGGCCCACGGCCTTGCTCATCATGGCGGGAGTCTTTTGTGCCTGCCTTGTTCTGGGAGTGTGGATAGGATGCATCATTGCCGCTATTTTGGTAGGCCTATTGTCATTTTCTCTCTTTGCAACTCGGTAGTTGGGGTTTTTTCCACTCTAGACAACATAGCATTAAATTGTGATTTCCCGCGATGAAAAAGTTTATTCTAGCCAGATCCAAGGGCAACGGCGGTGACATACCAAATCCGCCAATCAATTGGATAGATCCAACTTCCAATACACGCTGTTTGGCGAACGGCGTATGCGCCAAACTTGCCTCGTTATCCAATTGGGTACCACGTGCAGAAGACATTTGGCGACCACTCGAGCTCGTCGGAGACCCTCGAGATGTAAAGGTGGTGATTGTCGGGCAGGATCCGTATCCCGGGGGAGGGAGTGGCTGATGGCCTGGCATTTAGCTGCCGCGCTGCCAAGCGACCCGGCGAGCCTGCGTGTAATTTTAGAAGAAGTCGCATCATCTAAATTCCAAGTTGACCGGAATAATAATTCTCTCGAAAATTGGGCGGTTCAGGGAGTTTTATTGATTAATCTAACAACGACCTGCGCATTGGGTGAACCTAACTCGCATCGGCATATCGGCTGGGGAACCTATAGTTTTCACACATCATCAAGGAGGTGGTGAGGAAAAGCAACGGTACCGTGTTCATGTTTTGGGGCCGCGCGGCGCAGACGGCGTTGTCTTCACTTTGCTCGACAAGCAAGAAGCACTTAATTTTAAAAGCAGCTCATCCTTCACCGCTCAACCGACGCGGTGGTTTTGCCGGCTGCGGCCATTTCGTTAGGGCAAACAAATTTCTGAGGTCGATCGGAAAAACAGAGGTGGATTGGTCGATTCTCGCTAAGGATGAAGCGCCAATGCACGCTAATGGACATATGGGGTCCGAAGAAAATTAAACGCCCCAACACTACCAACACCGGCGAAGACCTACACCCCGAGGCGCCGCCAGAAGAAAATACATTGAATTTGTGGCTGTTTGCTGCAATATTCCAGAGTACGTAAGAAAAAATAATGTCCTCGCAATACCTGCCGATTTCCCGGATCATGATTTTTCTACATTTTTTGATATGCTGTCATTTTTTGCCAAACACCCACTAAACCTCGCCGTTCGAGATGGAGATAGTAAAGGGTGACCTGCCCAAAACTTCGTTCTCGCTCTTCAACTCGTGGCTGGACGACATAAAAAAAGAAAGACGACAGATATTCCCGTGGACAAGAAACGATGAATTCAATGTGTTCTTATCGCTACTTAATTTTAACATCTTCGAATTCGACAAATCTCCCCGAAGGTACAAGCTAATCTCTCAAATCATCAAGATACGACATCAGGGATAAGGATCCGAGTTCCCGTATAACGCATACAGAAAAGCTTGCATTTCGAACAAATCAGAGAAGGAAACATGTCTCTCGACAAAGAATCACATCTTGTGCGCCTCATCGACGGCTTGAAAGCGGTGAATTCAACGCAATCGGCCCAGGACAATTATAGAAACCTATTTTAACGCGCGGGAGGTGTACGGAATCGTAAAAAGTGGAGATAAAATAATTGATGTATTCAGCGACCAACATTGCAAATTTATACGGCTGCATACTAGTTTGAAACGCACTACAGGTGTGTGGTGGGCCTACATTTATTAAAAAAATTAATACATACCAAAGCCGGTGTGCTTTGTGATAAAAAACGTTAATGGCAGATTATCAACAACGCCAAACAGTGCTTGCACACAAGATGCTGCTTTACTGTTCAAATTTCACGAAAAAGGTTCCATTTGTTCATTGAATTTAAATTGTTCATTGAATTTAAGTCGGTTATTTAAGCTTATTAATAATAAATATGTCTACCCAGACTCTTCTGCTTCTGCCCTTCGAAGTATTGTGCCGAAAGGTGCCCCACCGACCTCACTTAGAAGCCTCTGTAAATACTGTTCAAATAATGTTACGTTTACAGCATCCTCGTTTGGCAGGGGGATTTTCGTATGCTCTTCCACCTGCACTCCACGAGAAGTAACGATTTAGCGCACTGCTTGGTTCTCTAGGAGCAATCTTGCCAGCCAAAATTAGAGGCTCCGCTCGAGTAGCCGATGTGTTGTTTAATGTATCAACGAAATTCTCAACCAACGTTGTCTGATGTCAGCATTTTGCAGAGGTGCCAGAAGATATGTTGCAACCCTGGTATATAGCGCAACGTCTATGCCCAAATCTTCTCTCTCCATGTTTACTTCTCTGACGTCCGGTGCTCTTTCCGCTTGGGGTTCAACTTCACCCATCCACAGATCGTCTTCGTCTCTCCAACTCGAATGGTGCCGCCCTTATCCGTGGTAAATTCAAGGCGGGGGCCTCTCATTAAGACGAATCGCCGGGGCTATTTTTTATGACAGAGTCAATGGCAGCCTGAAGTAAAGCGGGATTTACAGTCGACCCAGCTCTCGAGCTGCTGAAAGGATCGAATTCTAGGTATGTTGGTGGATTGTTGAGCCCGGATATAAAAGAACTTTGGTATTTCTTAGCGTGTCTGAAAATTCCGAAAATTGTCCCGAAAATGTGTTAAATCTGAGTATGGCACGATCTAGTTGCCGTTCCGAACTTCTTGCTCTCAATAACTCGTTTAATTGGGCATCGCCTACCGCTGGTGCGTTTTGCGTTTTATTTTCACCAGTGCGCGCATAAAGAGATATAACCCTTTCCCCCAACTCAACCCCATCTCTGATGCTGGTTGCCAAATATTCACTATTTCTAGTCAATCTATTAATCTGACCTCTGAATCGACCATTGGTCAACTTGAAGGCCTCGGGCGTTACGGGACCAGCGAACGTTGGAACTTGTCTTACATAATTTTCCCACTGCATCTTGGTGTCGTTTATTTTATCACGCAACAGTCTTTGTACATTGTCACGAAATTTTGTAGCGGTTTCAAGCCACGCAATAAGGTCATCGCAATCGGAATTTTTCGGGGGAGTTGGTGGAGGTGGCTGACGCCATCGGAGTGATTCTCACAATCTACCTGAGCTGGAAATGCCAAAGTATTGTCTAAAGCAGATGCGGTGGCCACCCGTGATATCGTCAACATTTAAACCAAAGTCAACGTATTCATATCAATCTGGTTGGCTGCCAAAGCTGTTTTGAGGTTTCGGTATCTCAACATGCGCGTCGATGTTCTCTCGTATATCCTAGTGAACGAATAATCATTTTCTAAAACAATTGTAGTTTGCAAATTCTTTATTTTGTGGGCTATAATAAGAATGATAATAACCAAATCAATATTCAGTAAAGGAGGGTGCGGGCATTTGTATTTTATCGTATGCTACGAAATAAACTACTTTAACGTCCTCTTTACAAAAACTACGGATTGTCCGATATTCAGTTGTGACAGAGATATTATATCCTGAGGATCAAGACTAATAATTGGAAACTCATTGGCCAAAACTTCGGCGGAAGGCATGGAAGAACATGACGGGAACCCTTCAGAATCACAAAGCACAACCGTGAGGCCTGGTAAAAATATCGATGACGCTGACATCGACATGATAGAGATATGCGCTAGAACGCTCAAAAAAAGCAATAACGTTTATCAACACTATTTTCTTCGAATTCCGTCTATGGATTTAGAATTTGCACCCCGGCAGATACAAGGGCGGTTGCTACCACCAGCTGGGTCACACGGTAGATTATAGAATATTCGGGCCTTTTTGCGACCTGCGACGAATGTAAAAAGAAATTGGTCAGAGCGTCTTATCATTTGGAAAATGCGTGGTTCTATCCCTACATTAATTGCGAAACATTATCTCTATGGTTATCCGGAAAGTTTCCAGTCAGTTCTCAGGTAATCGTATCGACGCTGGTAGTGGCCACACTTGTGTGTAGTATAGTAACCTTTCATATAAGGATGAGTCTAATTATATTTGTTGTGCTCCATAATCTTATTATATTTCTGCAAAATGAATATGAAATGTACAGCGGCCTTAAGCATCGGTCGTTGTAAGCACATAAATTGATAAAGAATGCATTACGCGTGGTTTGGTGTAGTGTTATTTTTCGCCATTATTTTAGTAATAATCACTTTACGAATAAAATACGAAATCATTAACGACAATCGAAAAGAAAACACTATCGCAAGTGCAATTACTGGTGCCCTAACATCTCGCTCAACCAGGAACTGTAACAGAGAACAGGTATATTGTTGGACGGATGCGGATTGTGCACAAGCCTGTTCAAATGTTTCCGGGGTCTCGTGCGTCCGCGGAGTCTGCGGTCAACAAAACTTGGTATTTTCCTCACCGAACAATCCCTGCGATCCGGCAAAGGGAATTTTGGCTTTTCTAGAGGGTGATGTAGCATTTGGGCGCTATGTATATAGTTGCAAGTCCGTGGACCCGGGAATTGCCATTTCGTCAACGCTGAACAAAATGTGTCTCAATCAGACCACCACGCCGGTGACGATAAATTATCTAACCAAATTTCCCGAAATTACCGACTGTACATGTACAGACTCCCTCACGTTGGTACCGGCGACAACAGTAAAGCGCGCACACGCCGAGTGCTCGCCATTATTCTACGATTTGGTGACGCGGGGTCTTGCTGGGTACAGCTGAAGTAACAACACCTGACGCCGTGATAGATGCTATGACGGTCGAAATATCGTCGTACAACTCCGATCCTTGAATTGGATCGTAGAAAAATAAATGAGATCCCTGAAACTGTTTCAGACTAATAGGCGAACATAGCTCTCCAAACTTCAAAGAAGATGATTTTAGGAAATCATTAGTTCCCGTGTATATATAAACCCGTAGGTCAGATCTAAGTGCGGATACGTTATTTTGCGGCTTATCCGACCAACCCGTGAGGTACGTGTTAGTCAAGGCGTTGATTAGGGGATTGGTAACGGTGGAGGGACCAAAGTATCCGCACAAAGTGATGAAGGCTTCCACTTTCTGATGTCCTTTCTTGAGCGTTAGCGCAGCAATGTACGCTCCTGCAGATTGTGCGATGATGATAATTTTTTTGTCAAAAGTTGATTCTGTTGCGGTAAGTAAATTGTCCAGATACGTGATCATATCTTCGAGTTTATATTTGAAGAGCGTTGGATAAGTCACAGACAGGATCGGTATTTTGACAGAAAGATGCTCGTATATGCTCGGGCTGGGGTTGGATTTCACGAATGCGCCACCCGGAACATCAAGAATGATGGTATCGAAGTCACCGAGCAACTTGTTTTCGGGAACGTATAACGAACATTGGCCTGAATAAGAGGGGGTTTCGCTGTGGAATGTGAATGCATTTTTTTCGTATCCCGTTAATAGATCTATATCTGGAGTGGGCCATCTACTCAAAGCTCGCTGAACAAGCCATCTGGGGTTATACGCGAGATAAATTACGATTATCACTATAACGAGTAGAATCAGCGTAACAGTGGTATTAAGAAACATGGCGACCATCTGGAGTTGTTCCAGAGTTGGTGACTATCAAATCTTATCGAACAACTATATAAATTCTTTCATATTTGAAAACTCTATCAACTTTCCCGCACAAACACCATTTGACGGGTATGCGCACACTATAATAGGCCCACCCATCAAGAATAATGTTCCCGAACACCTTCGTTCTCAGAGTTTTTTACAAAGACGAGCTACGATTTTTGGTGACGGAAAAAATAACTATACATTTTATTATTTTGACGGTAACACGCCAACATCGAACGCGCTCTTTTCACAGAATTTAATCGTGACAGCAGAAGCTCCCATCTACCGCTTGGATGGAGCGCTGGTCCAAAGCCAACGCGTTACGAGAAAATTATTTTACAACACGGTGGCTTTGCGTCGAGAACTAGCGTCCAACATGAAGTTATTGGGCTGGGGAAACTGGTGCTTTAGAGATCGCGGAATCGCTATCGAATGCTCGGACCTGGGTGGCGAGGGCGAGGTGTTTTCACTGATGGTAGTGAATGAACAACCTTGTTTTTGGGACGCTCATAAAATAAGAAATATCTATCCGCCTACGCCGCCTTGTTGACCTGTTGAGAATGTTTCCGTGATCGCCGCTTGAGTTTAAAGGGGTTGGATATTCGTTTACTCGGTCCTCTTTCGGCTTCCGGCGGTGGTGTAAATTCTGTGGCTATTTTTCGCAAGGATAGCAGTTGAACTGCCGGCTTTTCTACTTCGATTTTTAAATCCTCCGAGAAAGTTTCTGCTTGACACACACAATAAAGTTCCGTGTAAAATAAACTTTCTCCACATAGGGAACAAAAACTGATGGTGGGTGTCAACGTGAGGAGTAGTCTGAAGGGTACGTACCGTTGTATGGTGCTATCCGGGCATTCTCGAAGGGTTTCGGCGGACGTCCAATAATGAGATTCGAACCATGTGCGGTACGACCAATCCACTGCCGGCACGAATCCAAATAAAACAACAGTTCTGGATAGGGAATATATTTCCTCAACGAATGCCCGATAGGCAAAAACAAGAATATTTCCCTCTTGAGTCAATTCGTAAAGCGTACGCACACTTATTGGCGGATCGAAACGGTAAGACACGGCTCTGAACCAGACCCATTTGGATTCGGAGATTACATCTAGAATATCTGGAGGTAGAGGAGGAAGCGTAGAATCAGTAGCGTTTGCGACTGTGTAATTACGAGATGGATCCATGTTCACCTGAATTGAGTTCTGCAGCAAACTATCAAAGATTGACGGCTAATAATAAAACGCTCAATCCTTTGCTTCAAAAACTTTACGACACGGATCCGAAACTTTTCGAACCGGCATTTATTGACTTGATCATATCTATAGGAAACAAGAGCGGCGCAAATTTCGGAGATTTGGGCGTAATACACCGTCTTTCCGATAGTACTGTCTTTTCGGCCTACGCAGAAGAACACAACAAAACCACATTAATAGAAATGGATGAAATGCTAAAATCTTACTTTACAACGATTGCAACTCCGTACCCGACGGTAAATGGTGATACGCTGCGGAGTCGCATATTAACCCTACTAAAACTTTGTATAAAAATCAACAGTGCGACGTCGGCGTTCCAGCTATCTAATGCGACAGTTTCTGTAACTTCGGATTGGGTAGATGATAAAAAATTAGATTTTACAAACTACGTGGACGTGTGCAACCTGTCTGAACAACAATGGAAATTGGCTCAAAATAATGATTACATGTCATACAATTACACGCCCAGCCCGGTGAATATTGAACTCATCGGCCCCTCGATGACGCAAATCGTGAGCGCAATGTTGCTGCTACAAGAGGAAATACTAAATTCTGCACACGCCCTCGGTGTAGACGTGCAGCCCTATGTCAATGTGCTGGATTGATTATAACGGTACCATTTACTCCTCCAATGCTGCGGGAACTGGTCTTCTTGGTTTGTCTTCCGTTCGTTGCGAACATTGCAGTACCGACAATTGACACATAAAGCAAAAATAATGTTGTAAATACAGCTATCACAAAGCCAATAACTAGCATGCTGGTTGAACCAAATGTTCGATTTAAATACTCGAGATACAACTCATCGTGATTCTTTTGAGACCGAACTTCGGCTGCTGTTTCATCTATTTGAGACGACATAAAGATCGTATTTTTTTATGAATGCTTCCAGTGAAAATGGTGGGGTGGGTATTGCCTTGGAAACGTTTACAATATTGTGGAGATTGAATAGAATTAAAGCCGGATCTTTTCCATCCAACAATCTTTCTATAACAATACTAGAAATGTCATGATTCAAGTAATTCACATAACAAGTGGGACAGGGCAGAATAAAATGCAAGTTTTGCATCACCGATGCAAATTGAATGGTTTGAGTTCTGTTAGTGATTAATATCGATGAAGCATGAAGCCAATTCCATAATCTATGATTCCACAAGTCTGCACTACCCACGTGTTTTGTGACTTTGAGCGTTTCGGCAGCCGCGTATTCTGACACGGGGGTTTTGTTATTATACGGAAGCTTCAATATGCCGCACGAGAATCTAATGACCAATCCGCGATAATCCACCTGTTCTTCGATTTGCCGTAATCTCGGAGGCAGCGGCCACCATAGGAGTTTCAATAACATCGGCAGCGCCTCGTTAAATATTCGTACTATTTCTTCCCGATTCTTGGGTGCCAATCTTCCTCCGTTCAAGAGTATATCTTCCATTCTGATAAAGTGACGGGATCCAAATCAGACGCGGTTGCGTTAAATTCGGTCGACGCTTCTGCCGTCGCCCAAGTTGCAGACGCGGATGCCACGTCCCAAGTGGTCCGAGCAATTGTCCCGACGAGGGCTATGTTGCCGACCAGCGATTGGCTAGCTGGTACCTGTAATAACGAGACCCAGTGTTCTGTTACCAAGCTGCTTCCCTCCACTATCCTTTTGTCCCCGGTTATAGTGGTTCCTCTAGCGTATAGTCCCGTTTCTTCGGGAATAACGGCATTGGAGGCAGATGGCCAGGAATTGTAGGGTATGTCACTACGCTCAACATAATACCCGATTTGCATCAATAGCGGATTATATAACAACGACGAAGGAACATCGAAAATTAGAAATTGTAACCCATCTTTAGATGAAACCAACATCCTAGATACGTTGTCATTGACGGATTTAATTGCGTAGCAATAGCAGCAAAGTAATTTCTCGTCTGCGTCGTCGAGCGATTCGTAGTCGCCTATTCGTACCGTGACGTCTAAAACGCCAAGAATGCTATCGACGGTCGATTCATAAGCCTGTGAGGATGTAAATGTAATCGGGGTAGATGAACTACTGAGGAGAGGCATATAATTAGATGCGTTTCCGATTGTTGTGGCTACGCCGTTGTCGCTCTCCAAGTATAAAATCTGACCAAAGTAATTATAATATATCGGCGCGGATTCTGCTATCCGGTCATCCCAAAAGTTCCACGATTCTTGTTGTACAAAATCAGCATAAGAAGCGTACACCGTCTTGTCTGAGGGTTCGGGTTGATCCGATATACTTGTAATCTCGGTGCATGTTATGGTCCCGTTGCTGATGGTAGCAATAGAGTTCCACCTAGTTATAGTTTCATCGTAAAAATGATTCGAGGCCTTGTGTGTAAGCATCGAGTCGTTGGGGGTGACTTATTGATTCCACATTTGCGCTTCCGCAGTTTACCGTGGAAGGTTGATTGGAAACACAATAAACACCGCCGTCGTTGTAAGTGAACCAACGGCTGGAGTTGGAGGTGGTTAATCGAGGGGTATCAACGCAAGCCGATGTAACACATTCCACGGTGCCGGAGGTGCCAACAGTCGTTCCGTTTACACAAGATGTGCGGACAGACCTACCGCCGCTGCAGGTAACGAAGGATGTGGAATCGTAGGAAATTTGAGTTCCATCAGCCAATCCGAGACAAGGATCGACCGTCAGACAACCTCCAACAGAGGTATCGAAGACCAACCCATCCGGACAAGTCTTGGCTACGCTTACACCATCCTCACACTGGTAGTATTGGTTAGAATTTTGGGCTGCCCCTTGAAATGTGCTCCCCGCTACCAGGTCTTCACATCGGTCGTATGTCAGGCAAGGGTTCTGTCCGCTGGAATACAGCGTTCCATCTTTCGACTCATCGAAAATCGAATATCCCGTACAATAATCTAATTTCGAAATTCCACCATTACCATCACAAATCGCGTAGACTCTCGGGTGGAACTTTGATGTGACGGTGGATCTATTGAATATTTGGTCAAAATTATACCGGTTGAGACCGGCGATTGTCCCGCTGGCTTTTCCTTCGCACAGTCCTACAACCTCGCATCTTTGAGTTTGCGTATTCCACCTCCATTGATCGGGACAAAGAATTGAAGGTTCGATACCTCGTAAACGGAATCCTTGTTCATTTTCAGATTCAAGAAACCCATGATCACCCGCACTGTACTCGGTTCCGTCCAAATTAACGGGAGACTTTTCGATGGCTTTCTCATAAGCGCCACTCTCGTTGTTTCTACGATAAACGATGAACGAACCCTCTGCGGAAACGCGACCGGCGGTGAAGGCTGAAACATCTTCTCCGGATTTGTTGGGGAGAGCATTGAACAGTTGGACTGCGCGGTTGGCCGGCAATTGGGGTGCACCCAACAGCTTGGCCGAATAGTATATAATTGCAATGCAAACCACGACTATGATGATAGCCCATATATCGACCCGTATCATGACAAGCGACAAAAAGCAAATAATTTGATGCGAATATTGCGTGTATCAGAATGCTAGGGATAGGGTTCTTATCTTGTCTGTTTTTGTACGTTCTTTTGGCATTTTTGATTAAACCATTCAATAGCGGCAAAGCTCCGACTCTCGAACCAAGAAAGTTATGGATCTTCTTGCGAAATGGAGAAAAGCCAGTCACGCAACCGCAAACGTAGGCGGGGCGATTAGTGACCTACGCTTGGTGAATAGCTCCTTGAGCACCGTAGACGGTGCATTTCGCGCACTTCCCTACATCGATACTTTGGGCGTGGTGACTGTAAATGGGGTCCCCACTCGATCTGTAGAACGTGAAATACGTCGTGGTAACTTAAGAAATGCCTTATCAGGCATGCGTGTGAGCAACACGCTAAGCGCGGCCCAAGAGTCGAGCTTCAAATCTCTGATTCGCAACCAAACCCCCGATATTTTCGTAGACTCGATACAAACGCGCGCGAGCAGCGCTCGCACAGCAAATCCAGATGTGGCGATACCGGCCAGAACCACCGGAGCGGAACTGGAAGCATCCTTGACGCCGGCGGGCAAGGCAAAAGTTGAGAACGCTTGGACCAAAATAGTCGAAGCATCCAAAGGTGCAGTGGTCACCGGAGTATTTGTAGGCTTTGGCGTGGTGGTCGCGGCGACATTGTGGGACCAACTGAATGCTGCCACAAAGTCAAGAAACGGATGCTATCTAGTCCAAACGGTTAATAACAAAACCACAGCATGTAAAATTACCGGCAGATCGTGCGGTAGTACGGATCTGTCCACCGGCGTAACCGCGTGCGCGTCTGCAATCTTAGGCACGCTTGGCTATAACGCGTATTTGGCCGGTAGGCAATCTTTGACTAACACGGCGCTCGCGACGCGAATCACAACCGAAGTCGGTGTGACTCTAACAGATTCAAACACGAATCCACTATCCTTGACCGGACAACAATTGAGCGACCTAAATTCCTTGGCCAACTCCTTGACCGCCTCCGATTTTTCTACGGACCTTTGTACGTTGGCAAATAAAACATCGGGGTGCGTGGGTTGCGACCCCTCCGCCGGACTGGGCACACCGGAATATTGTGCGGCCGAGGGCCTCGCGGCAAATTATACCATTCAATGTGTTACAAACTCCACCATCGCCGACACCTTGGTCGAGGCTGCCACGGCAGCCGGCACATCTGTCCTAGATTCGATAACGGGAAGCTTATCTGGAGCTTCGGGCGGTTCCGGATCTATCAGAACCATAGCCATTTGGGCTGCGGTGATAATAGTGGTCGCGATCGTATTGGCCGTCGTCTTAAGATTGGTACAAAGTTCGCGAAGTCGTAGTGTCCAAGCCGCACAAGGTGGGGGAAGCGTTTTTACTTAATATTATTAAGGAACCTGCGTGTATTTAGATACAAGATGCAGGCAGATCATACCGTACCCATCCCAATCTACATACTGGGATTGCCGAAACCGGAATTGGGTGCAGTCATCAAGCATTTGATTCTACTCGATGCGGCAAGGCGTGGCTACAGCTCATTGTATAATTTAGATTGGAAACTACACATCGGTATATACTCTGCCGTGCGATACAGATTCACTTTTAATTTTGTACAAGAAACGGATATTGCTATTTTGGTGCCAAATCTTAACGCCTTGAAAGTGGTGCAACCAGACGACGAAACACATCATCCGCCACCGGCCAAGAAACCACTTTTATTTTTCGGCCCCGATGGATACGGCCATCCAGAACTTCGAGAAGAAGAAGACCGAGACGGTGAAGAAAAATAACACTAACTTGGAGCGAATGCAAACTCTTCAACGGTGGTACGATCGACTGGTCGCGGGGCCTGGGAGCAACTTTCCAACATCTTGCCGCGAATTGACTTGGGCAATGTCGTATCATTCCGATTCCTGGTTCAATTGGCAACCGACGAGTGCGGGTCTCGGGGAATGTGGAAATGTGTCTGCTGTTCGTGTATTGATGTCGTCCAAAAATAATCTGGAGAACGCCGATGTTCATCCACTCGGCGTACATTGCAGCGTGAGGCTTCAAAGCGAAAAATCGCAAGCTGTTTTGAATGTCAAACGTCTACGAACCAAGGAAGAAGAAACGTTTGACGTACCATTCACGCCGCAACTTCAAGCTGATATTTTATATTCGAAAGCAAAAGATCCAAAGTGGGTTCGAATAGTGTCGAAAAAAAAGAGGGACGACCGAATCGTGAGCGGTATGAGACTGGTGTCCGATGTGGCTGCACATGTTTGGTTATCGGAAAGCATCGTTGAGGTGTACGTGAAGAATCCCAAATGGCGAAGTATACTTCATCATTTGCAAAACGACGATCATGTGGAAAGAATTGTTTTTTGTTCGGATTGTAAAGAAATCAAAAAGATTTGCGACAAACCCACCAGCTTTTCTAACATCTTGGCCTTCTATTTCTGCTACATGCAGAACACGAACGATTTGTCCATAGAGACAAAGACCGACGCTCAAAGCTTGGTGGTGTACGTTACATTAGCGACCCTCTTGATGAACGTCGACAATTTGAAGCGACGGGGGAATTGGACAACGCCAATCGAGGCGTTGAGCGGCGCAGATCCGCAACGCACCCTCAGGCGAATGGCGGACGATTTGGAACCAGCCACCGATTACGACAGGCGTCTGAGCTTCGAAGCCGAGGGCATATGCTGTCCCATCGACGAACATTTGCATCAAAAATTTTCTGGACTAAAGCGACGACACGTTTACTCGCTGGACAACGAGAGGGATGTCAGAGTAATCATGCAGCGCAGCTTGGTTGGAGGATTCGGTCCTCACGAGGTTGTAGTTGATGGATTTAGTTTAAGTTGATTGTATTGGGTTTAAATAAAAATTGATTTATCTCTATTGGCAAACGTTATTTTCCCATCCTTGAGGCAAACGCACAGACCACAGCAGATTGTGGGTACAAAACTAGTATATTTTACGCACGAGTCACAATCGAGGTGATAACTTTTTGATATGTTTACTGGATATCTAATTTTAACACCTCCACATCCCATGTAATTCACCAAATATGGTTCATCAAACAATAAATTTATAGTTAAATCATCTTTAGATTCAGGATCCAGTAGTCTGATGGGTAAAAGAGATATTTTTTGCCCACCATGGGATTTAAACCATTGTGATATCGAATCCCCAGAAATGTTGTCGAATTCTCCTTCAATGCAATAGTATGCATTTCTTCCGTTCCATTCGGTGCACGATATTACTACTGATTCCTGGGCAAGTGCGGCAAATAGCATCATTGCCGTGGTCGCAGCTGCCGTAATGGTGAATAAATGCATGATCGTAGTTTACTTTCGAGTTAATAATTTCACGTCCTGTAATAATGTATATTTATGAAATATCATCGGGTGTGTTGTCTATTTGCTTGATTTTTTTCGTCACACCAACCATATCCGGCTTATAGCGACGTTTACGCTTTTTCCCAAATTGAATTTCTGGTACAACATTTTTCGTGCCAGCATCAACGTCAGACACACGTTCTTTATCCCCATCCGGAACCCCTCTTTCCATTTCATCTTCCAGATCAGAAAATGCCGAAATGGACGAGGATGATGATTCTTCATCCGAGGGTTTGCGTTCGGGTTCTCCCTCACTTACGACTGCCTCATCAGCAGCATTTTTGATTTTCAGAAGGGAATAAGGATCTACTACTGGCAAATCTTCCCATTTCTTAGTCTTCAAAAGATCACGTAATGTCTCTTCGGAGGGGGGGGTGTAGGTGTTTTCAACTTGGGCCAGAGTTATTTCGTTTGGTTGTTCGGGTTCAAAGGCAACGATTGAGGGTGGGTCCGCTGAAGGTGGGACAGAGTCGGAGATCTGTTGTTGTTGCGGATTTAATGACGAATAATCGATTTCAAATTCAGATTCTTTCTTACTCTCTTCCACTGATGTGGCCAGAGCACCTATAGAATCGCTAAACAACTGCATCAGCATGTTCATTCCCACAGTCACCCACAAATTTGCGGGTTTTTTACTTTTATTTTTCGACGAATTAAGAATTGCCATGTACTCACTTTCGGAAACTTGCGTGTCGATATTTTCGGGCTTCAGGTAGTCTAATACTGGGAATTGTTTAATGAATTTTCCTTTGGCCATTTTCAAGGAACCCTTCACGATGTTTTTACCAATGCGTATCAAGGTGACTGTTGGTGCGGCAGCTGTAGAAACTTGATGAAAATTAATTACTTCATTTATGTCAACTTTACTTTTATTTTTCAAGAAAGACATAGCGTACTTGTCACGTTTTACATAAGCTATCATTAATTCTCGGATGTAGGCATCAGTCACATCGTCAGGTATAATGTCGGGATGGCCGGTGTCGTGGGGTGTGACAATATTGTCTGCCATTTTGTGTATAGTGTTAATAATTATGATATCTCTACCACGCGTCGATCTCACTTCATACACGGCCTACGTATCCAAATTAGATGCGGCATTGGCAGATGAAGAGCTATCCAAACTGATAAATGCGAATGCGTTACAAAATCTACCCTCTGTAACTCTGGAAACTAACAATGCCGACGTTCAAAATGTCCAAAAATGCCAAGACTCTGCGGTGTGGCTGGCGCAAGAATATACTCCTGCTCTAGAATTAACCTGTAAGACTGCTTGTGGGTCAAATGGTACGGTCGTACAAATCAGCGATGCCGACGAATATTATCACAGAGGAACTAGACTCACCTCGGGAGTTTGGTGCATAATAAATCCACCAAATTGTAACCTTAGGACTACCTACGTGGTAGCAACACTCTCGGGAACCACGTGTCGTACAAAGTATCCTAATTTATTTGGTGGATCGACGGGTGATAGGATTGTTGCATGTTCCGATGCTGCATACGATACAGGCGGGGTATTATGGGATTATAATCGAAACGAAGCGGTAGACCCTAGTACTGTGGAGATGACTAACGAGGATGAATTACTTGCAGATGGTCAGTACCGATTCAGATGCAAATTTGGAGACGATCAAGATGGAAATGCGTGGTTGCCACACCCACTGAATAGGTTTCATCCATTACGGGATCCTTGCACGAACACAATCTACAGAGCTCATCGTACAGTGGGTGCAAATGTCAGCGCTACCGGATGGAGTTGTGATTGCGGCGATTCCGCTGTTACGCGCGTCAAAAATTTAAACTCTTCGGATGTGAAAAGTACTTGTACGAGTTGCTTTCGCGAGACGCTAGAAGGAAAGAGTCAACAACCTTACGATTGCTTTACTGTTAACTCGGATTATTTGGCCATCAACAATCTTCCCCCTTGCTTGGGAACGGCTTTGACTAATTTTGGAAATAAATGTGGTACTGTTTCATTGGATTTAAATACCATAGGATCTACCCAAGATGAGTATCTTGGGCCGACGAACCTGGCCTCGGGCGCTTTGGGTAATCGATTCGCTATAGCACATAAAAAATTGCTTTAATGTTATTTTTTTATTTTGGTATCATGTAGAATCGCAAATTCATGAATTTGCGTTCGTACATCTTGTAAATTCGCAAATTCATGAATTTGTGTTTGTGCATCGTGCACAATCGCAAATTCGTGAATTTGCGTTCGTACATGATGTAGAATCGCAAATTCACGAATTTGCGTTCGTACATCTTGTAAATTCGCAAATTCATGAATTTGCGTTCGTGCACCGTGCACAATCGCAAATTCGTAAATTTGCGTTCGTACATCTTGTAAATTCGCAAATTCATGAATTTGCGTTCGTGCACCGTGCACAATCGCAAATTCGTAAATTTGCGTTCGTACATCTTGTAAATTCGCAAATTCATGAATTTGCGTTCGTGCACCGTGCACAATCGCAAATTCGTAAATTTGCGTTCGTACATCTTGTAAATTCGCAAATTCGTAAATTTGCGTTCGTGTACCGTGCACAATCGCAAATTCGTGAATTTGCGTTCGTGTACCGTGCACAATCGCAAATTCGTGAATTTGCGTTCGTGTACCGTGCACAATCGCAAATTCATGAATTTGCGTTCGCGCATGGTGCACAAACGTCGACAAATTCAATAGAATAGAGAACAAAAAATAGTTTATTATAAAATCATCCAAGTCATTACAAATTGAATACGGAGAACGTACACCACGCTCCAACACCTCTCCAATCAAATTTCCAACATCCAAGTGTTGATCCAATCGATTCGGTATAGCACATAAAAAATTGCTTTAATGTTATTTTTTTATTTTGCTATATCTTTCTGTGGTGGAATATCTGAACAAAAATACCAACGTGCAAACAATTGATGCGATAAGAAATAAAATACATACAAATTCGTCCCATTCCGTTAGCGGCTCATCACAGTCCGCTTGTTCGCCGCAACATATATACGCTTCATTTATATTCAAAACAAGTCCACTCCCGCAGTGCCTTTTATTTCTTCCGCAACAATCCGAAAACCGATTATGGCAAGCGTAAAGAAAAACTAATTTGGACAAGTCGGGAATTGGGCCTAATCGAGTCAGTTGGTTCTCCGAAATATCTAAATGTGTCAATGAAGGTAATAGCTTTAATGAAACATCGTCCGGTTCGCGAATTCTGGTTTTGCTTATGTCTAATTTTTCGAGGCTGGATGATTTTATATTCAACTCTGATAATTTGGTTCCGCGCAAAATCAGAATTTTTAGCATTGGAAGATGCACAAATACATCCGCATCAATATCGGTTACTGGGTTGTATGACAGATCCAGCTCGGTTAATAGAAGATTATTATTGAATGTTGCAGAGCCGATGGATTTCACTTGGCCACTCGGGATACGCAATTTCTTCAAATTCGGATAGCAGCCTAAATCGTTTGGCGAAAGATCTTCTAGCATATTGGAAGTTAGTGTCAATTCTTGAGTAGAACGACCGACGCACGGAATATAACTCTGATCGTAGCAAGTAGGTTGCCCGTTTGTTGACCACAGGCACTCGCCCGGAATTGCGGCTTTACTAACCAGGCCATTTAAGCAGTCTATCATTTCGTGTTGTTCAACGTCGTCTTCTTCATTGGTGAAGTGAATTCTCCCTTCACATCGCATTATACGCAGCGCTTCCAGATCGGTCGCGATGCTTGTGCGGGTGGCGTACAGAATCTTCAAGTATCCTCTTCCCAGCAATAGGGGTTCACGAGATTTGGTCGCAAGTTGAGTAAAAGATACATCCAGGTACTCCAAGTTTGTACCCAAAAAGCTATCTTTATCGATGTGATCCAGTGGGTTGTATGACAAAATTACTTTGGTCAAACTAGAAGAGTTGGCGAAGATTTCTGCGGTAATTTTTTTGATGCTGTTTCCAGAAAGGGAAATTGTATGTGTCCTGGGATAACAAGAGTGAAACGCTATAACCAAGTCATTTATGTGTGCAAATTCTGCGTCAACGGATTTGGTTCTTAGCGACTTGAAGGAGCATCCAAATTGATTGTGAAGACCCTCCGTTCCGCTGCATACCAAAACCTCCCCATATTCCGTACAGGGCACCTCCGTAAAATGGGCTTCCCCAACGATAACTAGATAGAGAATAAGAAAGAACATTGTACTTGGCTTGTATTCCACTGAACGTAAATCTCATCATAGATTTTTAGAGATGAGCCGAGAATGTTTTAAAGATTTAGCATTTCCTAACGAATTCACGACCGCCACCAATGCTTATCTGAAAAAGATATTCTCAAATGATTTGGATGCGTTTGTAAATGATCCCGAAGGAAACGCAGGGGTGATTCTCGCTCGTCTTACCAACGGTAAATTTTCTAGGTCTACAGCGATTAGATTAGGTTATGCATTGAATAAAATTTCTGGGAACAAAATTTTTAGCGAAGAAGATTTTGCGTCTTTGAATGCATCTCGTTCAACGTACCTTAACGATGATCAGGAGAATGCGATCCGAAGTATAGTTTTAGAATCTGGTTCGATATTAAAAACTGCTCGAAGCCAAACGCCCGAAGTAGCCGTTTGCTTGGTGATTGCATTGGTTCTGAGTACCAGCTTGCGCGGATCGGAGATACTAAGATTGCACAAGGAACACTTGCCGCTATTGCAGATGGGAAGACCCATTCCCATAAAAACAAAAAAGAGAGCGAGGTCAATAATCGTGTTGGTAAATCGAGCCATATTCGATTCAGTTCTTCCACACATACAAAGACTATTTCCGAAACGCGGAAACAAATTGATTGCCTACCAAAGATCTACCATAAATCAAACGCTGAGAGCATGGGCGGCTAGGAAATTGCCGCAAGGCGCGCCCGTCGGAACCTTAGGGATTCAATCAATACGAAAAATTATGGGTTCAATACTCATTACGCGGTTACCGCCTTCAGAATTGCGTCGTTTTATGAGACACCGAAGCGAATACACCACTGTGACGCATTATAATACGACTAATCAAGAGAATCGAGTAATGAGTGATTTATTCGAATCATTATGACTTTAGACGCTTCTTCGATATTACCATGGGTAAACATTTCGCTATCGGACGAATCGGTGTTTAGAACTTTAGTGATGTTGAACAATGCAGCCTATCTCGACGATGGGGATTTGACCAGTTCGGTACTGACGACCGTGGATGCGGCATTCGAATCGAGCACCGTAGAAGAAGTATTACACAACTTCGAATTGTGGCGTAAACTTGGTTGCATTTTCAAATTATCAAGCGCCGTACACAACCTGAAGTTATTTGGAATAATTTCAGAACTCGACGACGAACCTCGCGCGAATTGTGAAGTTATAGCTCCACCTCAAGATGAGATCAATTGCGAAAATTCCCCGGTGGGTTGGGTGGTTTCTAACGATACAAATTCTTCTCCCGTCGATTTGGAAAACGAGACCCTTACTTTGATATCGGCTGCCTTGGGTATACCAGCGACAGAACTGATCTCCATTTATAGAGATGGTGGTCTAACTTCTCTGAGAATGCTCATATACGCATTGAGTAGAAGACTCGCACTCGATTATCAAAATTATTCAGTAGCCCTCTCGTTATCGAATTCCTTGAACGGATTGAATAACACGCTCAAGGATGAATTCCCAGGACTAGCCCGTAATTTAGATGAAGCCCGAGACCAGTTCTCGCAGCTGGAAACGGAAGATCAAACCACGATGATAATAGGCCAACTTCTTGATAGTTTGGGCTCTGCTTACATTTTTCGAGCTACAAAATATAAACGCATCCGTTCCCGAAATATTGGAATGTAACCTACAAATAAATAGCGCGCAACGATCTATACAAAGCACGGGAGTCGGCGGTTGTTCGGGCTATCTCGATGCCTCGACCGTGAGATCATTATTTTCCCAATATCCGAAAATAGTGTCTGGAGGTATAGACAACGTTAACCGATGGTTCGGGATGCGTGGCTACCAACGTGGCGATAATAACTAGTTTCCCCTTGGTTCAGAGGGTGGAAAATTAGCATAGGCGACAATGGCGTTTTCATCGTCGAGCGTGGGATGTATACGGGAAATACCCTCTTCGGAACTCGTAGCCGCTGTAGATCGCGCGGTAAGCCTCTTCGATACCAATATGACTTATTGGGAGTTGTTGGAAGTATCCGATTCTCTAATGTTTATACCATCAGAATGCGAGCGTGCTTTGTATTATGTAACTAACTTTGACCCATCAGATTCCAAATCCGTGTATTCATATTTTAATATGCGGATTGTCGTACGAAATAAATACCGGCAGATCGCTGAAGATGAGGGAAGCCCATTCTTTACTGGGACCATCGGGTCTTGATTCGAAGTCTAGTATCGGTCGGATACAAGGATGGCCGCCTCATTAATTTGCTCAAAGCAATGTCGACCTCTTACTTCGTCGAGATGCAGACTTCGCCGACTCCTCATCAAATCTGCACAAGCGAGTACTCTTTGTACGGCAGCATAGATTTCTCGGATGCTTCCACTTTGGCGGAAGCGGGACGAAACCTTCTTGGTCAACGATTAAGTATCAATTCGACAAAAGCATTAGGAGCCGCTCTGCGATCGTTTCCACCCACCGAGATGATGCTCGCGCGCAAAGTGGATTCTACTAATTCACGGCAAATTTCACCTATAGATCTAAGGCTCCCCACCCTTACCTTCGTTAATAGATCAAACCAAAGATCTGCGACTGGAATCCGCGCCCGAACATCATAAGAGCCCTCATATCTAATTGGCCGACAAAGTTCGTCATTATAAACGCCCCATACTTAACCGATTGTGCACGTAGTCGGAATTGGATGAATATTTTGCAGTTGGTTTACCACCACTTGTTCCGGATACTAAATGAAGATTGGCGCGAACGATATAGTTGATGTGGGAATACCAACCACCGCTTGGCGATATGAATATATCGATGATGCGCCTTGCTATACCATTCGAGATCCCACTTACCGCCAACGTATTCTGGGTCAGGCTATGGGCCCACTACTTTGGGTAAATGCTTTCGAACGCAGTCGAGTAATAACACAAATGAAAACTTTAGATTTGACTCGCCCAGTCCTTATTTTTTCCCAATACACAAACCTTAACAATGGGTCCCGCTGAGGAAGCTTAGTATATTATGCCCGATCGGTGCCGCAGCCAGCCCTTCCTTGGACTATAAACCTCACAATTGAACAGATAAAAAGTGGTGGAATAGCTATTTTGATAATTGTTTGGATCGTATCGATTTTGACGACGCTTCTATCTTCTCGACTGCGAAACAAGAAATGAATTTTTTTATGATGTACAAACGCAAATTCTTGAAATTGCGATTGTGCACGGTGCACGAACGCAAATTCACGAATTTGCGATTGGTGCACGGTACACGAACGCAAATTCATGAATTTGCGATTCTACATGATGTACGAACGCAAAAATTGTGCACGGTACACGAACGCAAATTCATGAATTTGCGATTCTACATGATGTACGAACGCAAATTCACGAATTTGCGATTGTGCACGGTACACGAACGCAAATTCATGAATTTGCGATTCTACATGATGTACGAACGCAAATTCACGAATTTGCGATTGTGCACGGTACACGAACGCAAATTCATGAATTTGCGATTCTACATGATGTACGAACGCAAATTCACGAATTTGAGATTGTGCACGTCAAAAAAATAGCCATTTGTGCTACATATGAACACTAAAATCACGAATTGATCGTGAATTTCATCACCCTTCGGCAATAACCGCTATATGATCATCCTGGTAGTCAGAACATTTCAAGGGTGTTAAAAATGGAAATAGACCATTTACAAGGAAGCCCAGCAACGCAAATGCTAATCCAAATAGAGACCAGAAGAATCCAAATGAGTAGTAGTCCATTCTAACATAAAAAAAAATTAGAGTACGCGTCTACTTACTCCGATTGTCTCAGTTTTTTATACGGTACTATTGACTCACGAACTTCTCCCAATTTCCGTTTTCCGCCCAGAGGAAGTAATTTTGCCGTTAGCGCGGCGTTGACTATTTCATCGAGTGCATGTAGTCCTCTAAATCCAGAAGAAACCAACTGAGAATCATCTAAACCTACGGAAACTGAGGTAACGAATTCGTTGACGGTTCTCAATGCCCGCATGAGCTTCGAATCGTTGCAGAGTAGTGGCGACGACAGTGGTCGCGTGCTAACCATGGACAGTGGATCTGGCAAATCCCGAAGCATCGAAAGCGAGTATTGTGAAACGACAGTAGCAGTGGTATTTATTATATTTTCTCGTGCCAATTTACTTTTTTCGTCAACATCTACTATTACCGCATTGTTGAATATAACCAAGCTTTCGCACTTTTCCTTGAAAGCTTGATTATCCCAAACTATCATCTTTTCAATATCGTCCCGCTGTGCAGGTGATTTATCAACCTCAGCGGACAATTTCTTCACTATGCCAAATATGTGAAAAGGTGGGGAATGAGATTTTTTGGGATTATAATAGGCGATCAAATACCCTTTATCTTCGACAGCATATTTTACTTCTACACGTTCACCGGCTGCATAATCATCCAAATAGTTTTCTTTAATCTCGTTCAGTATATCCAGACGGTATTTTTTGTCGTCTTCAAATTTGATGGCGTCCACTTGGATTGGTTTCTTCAGATTGCTCGCTATCGTGGTCAGCAATAATCTCTGTAGACCGACCGGAGTTTGCATATTGTGGACAAAAGGATCTCGTTTCAACACGGCCACCTTATCCCTGGTAAAAAGGGTCTCGCCTACGCAGACGAAGCGTTTGGTGGAGGTGGCTTTGGTGACCACATGATTGACCATGAAGCTGGAAAACTCGTCCAGGCTCCTCAAAACAACCATTTGTCTAGAATTTGACGGAGGCGCGTTGATGAGGTCGGTCGTATCCGAATTTGGAGTTGCACACACCAGCTTACCTCTTGGTTTCAAAACCGTTTGTAATTGCTCCAAGCGAAGTCTATACGCTTGTAGATGTACCATTTTCCCTTCCAACATCAGAATATCCGATGCCAATATACGTGTGGTGCCGGGAAATATCTCGATTACGGTCGGCTTTTGGGGAAATGCAGATTCAAATATTTCCGTAATACGACGTTCGATCTTGGGTGCAGAGATACTTTTATGATCTTTGTCGTAGATTTTGTACAGCGCTCCATCAGTAAATGCTACTAAATAGCGCGGCCCGAAACACCTCAATACTTTGCAGTTCGTTTTATGGGCGGCATCTGACTCCGTGATCGCCACCGTACGCGGAACTTTGAGTTCCTTGGTGACGAATTCGTCAATAACTATATGATTCGCCATTTTTTTCTACACAAACGGATTCGTTACTCCGATCGTAAGGGAAAGGCGCAAATGAGTAGATTAAGTGTTAAGATCGATTTTCGCCAACATTCTCACGTTACGACACCCAAAGGCCAGCACAATCCGAATACATACAATTAACATCTATTTAATGGATATACCAATTGGTGCATCTAGGTCGCTCGTTAAAGTAATCACATCGCACCAAAGATTCCTGGCGAGACACAAAATATATCCAGACCGCGATAGCGTTCAGGTGGTCGTGCAAAAACTAAAAAATTCAGTTTTGAAAGGCGGCAGAGCACCTTCTCCAAATTACTTATCCAGCGTGCTGCAAACATTGAAACGTCTTTATCCCGACAAATTTGCGCAGGTACGGCTCAAGCAGATCACAGATGCGCCCGCCAACCGGCAGTTCCAGATCCCCGGTAAATATGCCGCCCAGCTGTCCGCTTTGGTACAATATAGCGTGGGAGTAGATCTCAAGTCGGGATTGTTACAACATCCCAACCGTGCCCTATACGATATCATGATCGCTATATTAGTTATCGTAGCAACGGCCATCACGTTAAGGCGGTTGGAATTTTTGAGGGTGGACGCGATTTCCGAATCGGAAAACAGCCGTAGTATTAGAATGGAGAAGGGACCGCCTGTCCCGGTTATCGAGGCGTTTTGGCCTCGAATACGATCGCGAGTTTTACTATTAATCAACGCGCGAAACGAATTACCAAACTCTGAGTTTTTCGATAAAGCTGCTGTAATAACCTGTTCTTCGGATGCGCTCAACAAATCTCTGAGATTGTTGTACGCGTTGGTTAATGGCGAAGCGGCACCATTTCAATTCGGATTAAATAGATTTGTTCAATTCAAGGCGCGGGATGTATTAATGCGAAACGTAGTTGTGTCAGCGGAAGGGGGTGTTGACGCGAGAGGTCTTTCGGAGGAGGTAACAGACGCCATGGATGTTTCTCAGCGTGAACTATACGAAGAATTGGATTTTGCGTGGTCACCAGAACGGTACAACACATCTTAAAAGATGGAACGCGTAGAAGAGGAGACTACAATATTTTTCCAACCAAAAGACGACGGTGCGCGAGCCAGACTCCTATCGGCATTGACGAGTCATTTGCGGAGATTAGTTTGGCGTGGAGACGGCTACGTGATAAGGAAGACGATAAGAGGACACGATGACGAATGGGAGGCTAAAGAATTGTTGTCAAAAGAAAGACTTTGTCACGAACCCAAGGTTACCTTCAAAACGAGCATAGAAGCTTCGGAAAAAAGCGATAGGTTTGCTCGACTCAAAAAACAACTGATATTATCTTCTGCACCAGATGAAGTGCACGTGTTAGACTACGTAGAATATCAAAAAGGAACGCGTCTTTGCCGTCGTCAGGTATATAAGCGGGGAGATGTGATCGAAAGCTTCGAGTTGGAGGTAGAAGGCAAGCGTATCTCACCGGAGCGTGTTAAGAATCTTTCCGCAACACTAGGAGACGGACACCTGCAGGACATCTTTGAGCCAAGATGAATCTTCAGATAAAAAAACCTTTCTACGGCGAACCTCTATTCTTGAACGCCACATACTGTGTTACTCCCACCACGAATAGAGGTATACCAGAAATTGAGCAGTCTGCGGCCAGGGATGTGTTATCGGTGGCGGGATCCGATTTTAATAACGTATTTTTATGCAGACAACATGGCTTGTCGGCAACATGTAAATGTGTGGAGTGCACCCCGTTTGTTCGCAGTGGCTTGGTGTGGATACTTCATACATCACATTTCGCACTATTGATGCCGCCGCCATTGTTTTATACGAAACGAAATTTGAATGTTGCTCGTGCTCTGGTTGTGCAAAACAGTAGTGCTGAGGAAGAGGAGCGGCGATACAAGATGTTTCGCGAAGATCAGTTCTCGGGTGGATATTTGAAAAATATACTCACGAGCAAGACGTCAATGATTAGAAATAAATTGTTGGGCTTTCTGGTTCCTGGAGCTAGATTGACGCTAACTATAGAGTCCTCTTTGTCGCCACATTACGTGAAGCTACCCAAGTGTGTGTTCAGAAACGTCGACATGCTATGTCCGATCATTCTGATCAATCGAGCACCAAGCATCACAAACACCTGCGTTTATGCCTGTGAGGCATTGTATCACGAAGATCCATCCGATCACACCATTCATGTCAATCCCTTCGTAATAGATGGCCTTCATGCCGATCAAGACGGAGATGAACTGACCATTTTCTATCTCAAAGGTCGCGGACCACCCGGTTATGATGCTCTGATGGCTATAGAGGAACTTAGGAGACTGACGTGGAAATATGGAATAAGACACGACACGTTGGGCCGCTCCAGATACTCTTTTTCCCAATTCCACAAGCATCTTTTGTGTCGTCACGACGAAGAATTTCGAGACAACAGCCCGATCTGGGCGTCTTTGCGCGGGTCGATAAAACAGCGGGCAACCAGTTTCTTCGAACTTGCATCGACCGTATGCCGCGAAGAGGGTGACGATTTCATCTCGTTGGTGTGTAAAAAATCCGCATGTAATGCCGACCTCTCTGTTCCCCTCGAGGATTTGGAAACGTCGGAAGGTGGTGTTTTACGGGAAATTGTTGAATCGGGAGCAAAGGGGACGATTCAGCATATAGACCTGATGCGCAGCATGCTGAAGCCCAAGACCCGTTCGGATGGAGTTCTCGTTCCCGACTTTGAGGAACTAACCGCAGCATTCAATAGTCTCGTCGGCGGAGGGCAAAGGATGGCCCGGATGGGTATGTCGCAGTTCAACTTGTTACAAGCGCTTGCTCCTGTCAACTATCATCGTGGAACCATAAGATCCGGAGCAACCACACTAATGCGAGGGTGTGAAGCGTCTGGATTTATATGTGCAGTAAAATTTAACCTAACCGCAGCAGAATTTGTATTAGAGAGAATGGGTTTATGTCCTTTTGAATAAAGTGAATTTTTGAAATGTATTTAAATAAAGAGCTAGCTACCACAATGTCTTCTTATTCCGACACTTACTCGTCCTACCTGCTGGACAGAAAGACCCTAACGTTGAAAAAACCGGAGACCATTGCGGGCGATGTGCGCACCAAGGTGCCGTCAGCGTTGCGTGTACCGCTCTATTTGGGTGTGCGGATTGATTCGGCACGATCGTCACGTCAATCGATGACTTCGCTAAATAATTCAGCTACAACATCAGAATCGCGTGCATAAACACCATTTCCATTTGGGGTTTAATGCGTGCTTATAGATTATAGAGCTACGAGAAAATGAAATCGCTGGCTTTAACTACCGAGCAGTCATCATTATTGAAATATTTAACCAATTGCATAGACAAAAATAGAACTCGTGGGTGCGGAGCTTTAGTTGTTTTGGATGCACCGCCAGGTACGGGAAAAACCACTCTAATGTCTACCCTTTGTTCTTTGCAGCCCAACGCCACGGTTATAGCCTGTCAACGGTCGAATCTGATACCGTACAGACCGTTCGCCAAGACCCTATCTATATGCCAATTTCTTTTACGTTGCGCAAAAATGACCTACGAGGAGGCCTGGAGCGGCTGGTCAGATTGTCAGGACGCCTACGAAACCTACAGCTCGGTGGCGAACGTTGCCAGTAAAACTTTTATTAAGCGTTATTCGTTGATAATCGTCGACGAGTATTCAATGGTACCTTCACTTTCGTTTTTGTACTTGTTGATTTTGCGAGAATACTTTAAGATACATCTTGTTTTCGTGGGCGACAGATCTCAACTTACCCCGATAAAGGTCAGCAAACATCTGCCAAAATCCAACTACGGAACTCTTTTCAGATTCGGAAGCGGAGTTCAGGCTTTGACCCTTAATAGGCAGATGCGCTTCGTAGATTCCGACCTGGCCGAAGTGGTCGACAAGATACGATGGATGGTTGAGAACTTGGAGGATAATAATGAAAACCGATGGCGAGCCTGTTCAATGGTGTGCCATAATAGAAAAAGGCTGCTTTTGATACCGTCGAACCCCAAAAACTTATATTTGGCCAGTTACCACGTCAAGTTGGCGGAAAGAACAAATTGGATAGAAAATCAAGCGACCACAAAAACCGAAAG
>NW_026962694.1:5000-25000 GCF_032445375.1 Bacillus rossius redtenbacheri | reverse complement strand
TCTTTCCAGCAACATCAGCGGCTCGCGAAGAGCCGTCGCGCACCGGTCTGAAGACCTCACTAAATCATTCAATCGGTAGTAGCGACGGGCGGTGTGTACAAAGGGCAGGGACGTAATCAACGCGAGCTTATGACTCGCGCTTACTGGGAATTCCTCGTTCATGGGGTACAATTGCAAGCCCCAATCCCTAGCACGAAGGAGGTTCAACGGGTTACCCGGCCCTTTCGGGCTAGGAGGACACGCTGATTCCTTCAGTGTAGCGCGCGTGCGGCCCAGAACATCTAAGGGCATCACAGACCTGTTATTGCTCAATCTCGTGCGGCTAGAAGCCGCCTGTCCCTCTAAGAAGATCATTTGTCGCCGGTAGCACGAAGGGATACCGGAAGCGACTAGTTAGCAGGCCAGAGTCTCGTTCGTTATCGGAATTAACCAGACAAATCGCTCCACCAACTAAGAACGGCCATGCACCACCACCCACCGAATCAAGAAAGAGCTCTCAATCTGTCAATCCTTCCGGTGTCCGGGCCTGGTGAGGTTTCCCGTGTTGAGTCAAATTAAGCCGCAGGCTCCACTCCTGGTGGTGCCCTTCCGTCAATTCCTTTAAGTTTCAGCTTTGCAACCATACTTCCCCCGGAACCCAAAAGCTTTGGTTTCCCGGAAGCTGCCCGCCGAGTCATCGGAGGAACTTCGGCGGATCGCTAGCTGGCATCGTTTATGGTTAGAACTAGGGCGGTATCTGATCGCCTTCGAACCTCTAACTTTCGTTCTTGATTAATGAAAACACACATGGCAAATGCTTTCGCTTAGGTTCGTCTTGCGACGATCCAAGAATTTCACCTCTAACGTCGCAATACGAATGCCCCCGTTTGTCCCTGTTAATCATTACCTCGGGTTCCGAAAACCAACAAAATAGAACCGAGGTCCTATTCCATTATTCCATGCACACAATATTCAGGCGAAACACTGCCTGCTTTGAGCACTCTAATTTGTTCAAAGTAAACGTGCCGGCCCACCTCGACACTCGGTGAAGAGCACCGCGGTAGGATTGCATCGGACCGCCGACGCGCGGGGCCCAAGCATGCACCCCGGGACGAAACACCCGCATCCAACCCGGCCTCCGCGAAGAGGTTACGAGAGGAGGGGCGAACGCCCGAGGGAAGGGGCTTGCCGCGGCCGACCGCATCCACCGGCAGGACGTCCGCACGGGCATGCCAGTTAGACACCGACGAACGGTGAACCGACAGCGTGGGACACAAGTCCAACTACGAGCTTTTTAACCGCAACAACTTTAATATACGCTATTGGAGCTGGAATTACCGCGGCTGCTGGCACCAGACTTGCCCTCCAATGGATACTCGTTAAAGGGTTTAAAGTGTTCTCATTCCGATTACGGGGCCTCGGATGAGTCCCGTATCGTTATTTTTCGTCACTACCTCCCCGTGCCGGGAGTGGGTAATTTGCGCGCCTGCTGCCTTCCTTGGATGTGGTAGCCGTTTCTCAGGCTCCCTCTCCGGAATCGAACCCTGATTCCCCGTTACCCGTTACAACCATGGTAGGCGCAGAACCTACCATCGACAGTTGATAAGGCAGACATTTGAAAGATGCGTCGCCGGTACGGAGACCGTGCGATCAGCACAAAGTTATCCAGAGTCACCAAAGCAAACGGACGCAGACGAGCCACGCCGATTGGTTTTGATCTAATAAAAGCATCCCTCCCATTTCTGGTCGGGACTCAGTTCAGCATGTATTAGCTCTAGAATTACCACAGTTATCCAAGTCATGTGGTACGATCTAAGGAACCATAACTGATTTAATGAGCCATTCGCGGTTTCACCTTATTTTGGCTTGCACTTAGACATGCATGGCTTAATCTTTGAGACAAGCATATGACTACTGGCAGGATCAACCAGGGAGCTGCTAGCAGCTTTTTTTTTCGTTCGGAGGAACCTCCCGGGTCCGCAGAGCACCGGGTCCGAATCTTATGATGTACATTTTTTTTTCCTTCTGTATCAACAAGTACGGGGGCGACTTCCCAATATCGACACCCGCTTTGCAATTGCAAAGTCTTTCCTTCCATCTCTAATTAATTTTCCTAGGGAGTAGGCGAGGCCAAACTTCCAAGGCTTTCACTGGCGAATATATCGCGCTCTTAGAAACTCGCATGGTACTTGGCGAGTGGATTTCAAATTATATGATCGGTGCCCACATTCGGGCGCGGCCCACTGCGGGAGCAGACCGTTGGCCCGTGGGCTCGCTGTGAACTAATTTGCCCACTGGTCCGAAAAGTATTCATTTCTAAACACCTTTGGCCAGGGCTGAAGACCGCGACTAACCCCTTTGAAACTTGTCTCTCAGGGAGCTGCGATCCATCAAACATTTCATTGTTAACAGAGGGGAACCATTACTTGGTTAAGACGATAGGACACGCGTTCCCCACCATTTCGCATCCAATCGAATTGCCGCACAAGAGCTCGTTACCTGAGAAAGGTATAGCATTGGCTCGCAGCTAGTGTATTGCAGTTCAGACAGATAGGCCACTTTAGATAGTTCTTAGTGTTCACAGTTATCACCAAGACTAGACCCATATGGATTTAATTCTTCAAGGAGCAGCGGTCCACCAATAAGAGAGATGAAGACATGTTTTCGGATGGCCACAACGCCCCCTCGCCACCCAAATGTGCATGTTTTAAGTGTACATTGGGAGTCGACGGAACATCGGGAGTCCGCTTGCTTTCTCCGGATCAGCTGCCACCCCCCTGATCTACCAGATAGACAAGAACATGTCTTCTCCACCAATCTCATCCACCGAAGCTCCGATCATGGCTTCTTCTACCTTTATACTGATATACCCCCACGGAGCAACATGCGGGCAAGGGAACTCTTGCTACCCTTCAGTAAAGCAGGTATCTCTTATAGATGGTGACTGCACCTTGGCCAGGATTGAAGACCGCGACTAACCCCTTTGAAACTTGTCTCTCAGGGAGCTGCGATCCATCAAACATTTCATTGTTAACAGAGGGGAACCATTACTTGGTTAAGACGATAGGACACGCGTTCCCCACCATTTCGCATCCAATCGAATTGCCGCACAAGAGCTCGTTACCTAAGAAAGGTATAGCATTGGCTCGCAGCTAGTGTATTGCAGTTCAGACAGATAGGCCACTTTAGATAGTTCTTAGTGTTCACAGTTATCACCAAGACTAGACCCATATGGAATTAATTCTTCAAGGAGCAGCGGTCCACCAATAAGAGAGATGAAGACATGTTTTCGGATGGCCACAACGCCCCCTCGCCACCCAAATGTGCATGTTTCAAGTGTACATTGGGAGTCGACGGAACATCGGGAGTCCGCTTGCTTTCTCCGGATCAGCTGCCACCCCCCTGATCTACCAGATAGACAAGAACATGTCTTCTCCGCCAATCTCATCCACCGAAGCTCCGATCATGGCTTCTTCTACCTTTATACTGATATACCCCCACGGAGCAACATGCGGGCAAGGGAACTCTTGCTACCCTTCAGTAAAGCAGGTATCTCTTATAGATGGTGACTGCACCTTGGCCAGGATTGAAGACCGCGACTAACCCCTTTGAAACTTGTCTCTCAGGGAGCTGCGATCCATCAAACATTTCATTGTTAACAGAGGGGAACCATTACTTGGTTAAGACGACCGGACACGCGTTCCCCACCATTTCGCATCCAATCGAATCGCCGCACAAGAGCTCGTTACCTGAGAAAGGTATAGCATTGGCTCGCAGCTTGTGTATTGCAGTTCAGACAGATAGGCCACTTTAGATAGTTCTTCGTGTTCACAGTTAAGACCACGGCTAGACCCATATGGAATTAATTCTTCAAGGAGCAGCGGTACACCAAGCATTTCATTGTGTACTAGAAAGCACCTCTACCATGTAACAAACATACGACCACCAAATTTCTGCTTACTTCCCCCAGCGGATAGTATTTGCTAGTATCATCCACAAAGTAAATCAATTTTTTCAATGTACCGCTTCTTGGGGGAACTGGGCATGAATCAATCAAGCATTTTGAGGTAGCATGTCCGCTTCACCGCGAGGTGCTCTGAATACCATTATACATTCTTTTTCATCATCCACTTTCAGACCACTACAAGACCCATACTGAATTAATTCCTCAAGGAGCTGCAGTCCACAAAACATTTTACTGTGTACTAGAGGGCACCTCCACCATGTAACAGAAAACATACAACCTTCTTAATTTAATTCTGCATTGTTTCCCAGACGATTTGTTAGCCATACAACAGTACCATCCACAGTAATTCACCTCTTTGAAATCCAATGCATTGTAGAGAAACTGAGGTGGTAGCATTCAAACCGTTCTGTAATGTTAATTCTGCTTCATAGAAAGGTGCTACAGGTTCCACAATAATTAATTGGATATTTTTGCAATATATATAGGGCGAGAAAACTCGGGGGGACTCCCTTTTCATTTATGTACATATTCTTTCCATATTGCAAATAATTCCAATTTTTCCCGATTGCATGTCCCCCTAATATACCCAAAATGGGCCTATCGATGGGTTCACAAAGGTACCCAAAATATGAGATTTTGACTGAAAGAGGCTGGCTAACTTCCGGGAACATGATCATAGGAAATAGGTCAAAATCCCGAATCGCAGTTGTTTACGAACAACCACGAACGGAGACTTAAAATAACCTATAAGGCTGGAATTCATGGGGCCTGTATAACAGGCATTTACACAGACTCTCGGGAGGGAGGGCTCTGTGGCCGGGAGAATTTTCTGGCTCCCCGCCCGAAACTTTTCAGAGTCCCTAATGCCTGCTTGAATGTGAATAAGCAGAGCCCGGTAGCTGATATTTTGCCGGGGTGTGGAGGCCCCGGTCGCCGCCAAATTCCTCTGGTCACAGCTTGTGTTAATACACATGTTAATTTTACATGCAAACCACCAATGACAATTTTCCTCGGCCGCGGAGGCCTCGGTCGCCGCCAGAATTTTCTGGTTCCCGCTCAATATATTGCAGAGTCCTGCAGGCCTGCTTCTGTAGGAATATGCAGAGCCCGGTAGCTGATATTTTGCCGGGGTGAGGAGGCCTCGGTCGCCGCCAAATTCCTCTCATCCCAGCTTGTGTTAATACACATGTTAATTTTACATGCAAAACCACCAATTACCATTTCCTCGGCCGCGGAGGCCTCGGTCGCCGGGAGATTTTCCTGGCTCCCCGCTCAATATACTGCACAGTCCCGCAGGCCTGTCTCCAGTGGAATACACACAGTCCGAGAGCCGAAAATTTGCCGGGGTGTGGAGGCCTCGGTCGCCAACAGATTGCCATAGGCTCTGGCTGCAATATTTACCGTGTATTTTTTCCCTCCAGAGACACCACTACACCCTATATAACCCAAAATGGGCCTTGACGCGTGTACACGCGGAGCCCGAGCGCCGAGAGTTCTCCCGGCCGCGGAGGCCTCGGTCGCCGGGAGAATTTCAACGGCCCCTGCTCGAAATTTTTCTAAGTCCAGAATGCCTGCTTCTCCCAGCCTGTGTTAATACACATGTTAATTTAACATGTAAAATCACCAAGGACCATTTCCTCGGCCGCGGAGGCCTCGGTCACCGCCAGAATTTTCTGGCTGCCCGCTCCCCATGGGTAGACGCGCTGCCCAAGCGCCGAGAGTTCTCCCGGCCGCGGAGGCCTCGGTCGCCGGGAGAATTTCTCCGGCCCCTGCTCGAAATTTTTCAAAGTCCAGAATGCCTGCTTCTCCCAGCATGTGTTAATACACATGTTAATTTAACATGTAATATTACCAATGACCTTTTCCTCGGCCGCGGAGGCCTCGGTCGCCGCCAGAATTTTCTGGCTGCCCGCTCCCCATGGGTAGACGCGGAGCCCGAGCGCCGAGAGTTCTCCCGGCCGCGGAGGCCTCGGTCGCCGGGAGAATTTCTCCGGCCCCTGCTCGAAATTTTTCAAAGTCCAGAATGCCTAGTTCTCCCAGCCTGTGTTAATACACATGTTAATTTAACATGTAAAATTACCAAGGATTATTATCCCGGCCGCAGAGGCCTCGGTCGCCGCCAGAAATTTCTGGCTCCCCGCTCAATGTATTGCAGAGTCCCGCAGGCTTGCTTCTCCAAGCCTGTGTTAATACACATGTTAATTTAACATGTAAAATTACAGAGGATTATTTCCCCGGCCGCGGAGGCCTCGGTCGCCGCCAGAATTTTCTGGCTGCCCGCTCAATGTATTGCAGAGTCCCGCAGGCTTGCTTCTCCAAGCCTGTGTTAATACACATGTTAATTTAACATGCAAAATCACCAATGACAAATTCCTCGGCCGCGGAGGCCTCGATCGCCGGGAAAATGTTCTGGCTCCCTGCTCGAATTTTTTTTCTAAGTCCCGATTCGCTATTACAGGCTGGCGCACGGAGTCCGAGGGGCGTAAATATGCCGGGTAGTGGTGCCTTCCGTCGCCGAGACATTTTACAATTGCCTGGGAGCAGTATTTAACATGTTAATTTTTTCCCCTCGTGACACCACTACCCCCTATATAACGCAAAATGGGCCTTGCCAAGGGGGCGCGCAACGCCCGAGCGCGGGCGTTTTTCCCGGCCGCCGAGACCTCCATCGCCGGGAGAATGTCTTCAGCTATTTGCTAGATTTCCCGATTCGCCCCGCACGACAAACAACCACGAACGAGGTGGTTTTCGAGAGTTCTCCCGGCCGCGGAGGCCTCGGTCGCAGGGAGAATTTCCCTGGCCCCTGCTCGAAATTTTTCTAAGTCCAGAATGCCTGCATCTCCCAGCCTGTGTTAAAACACATGTTAATTTAACATGTAAAATTACCAATGACCATTTCCTCGGCCGCAGAGGCCTCGGTCGCAGCCAGAATTTTCTGGCTCCCTGCTCAATATATTGCAGAGTCCCGCATGCTTGCTTCTCCAAGCCTGTGTTAATACACATGTTAATTTAACATGTAAAATTACCGAGGATTATTTCCCCGGCCGCGGAGGCCTCGGTCGCCGCCAGAAATTTCTGGCTCCCCGCTCAATATATTGCAGCGACCCGCAGGCTTGCTTCTCCCAGCCTGTGTTAATACACATGTTAATTTAACATGTAAAATCACCAAGGACCATTTCCTCGGCCGCGGAGGCCTCGGTCGCCGCCAGAATTTTCTGGCTGCCCGCTCCCCATGTGTAGACGCGGAGCCCGAGCGCCGAGAGTTCTCCCGGCCGCGGAGGCCTCGTAGCCGGGAGAATTTCTCGGGCCCCTGCTCGAAATTTTTCTAAGTCCAGAATGCCTGCTTCTCCCAGCCTGTGTTAATACACATGTTAATTTAACATGTAATTTTACCAATGACCTTTTCCTCGGCCGCGGAGGCCTCGGTCGCCGCCAGAATTTTCTGGCTCCCGGCTCAATATATTACAGAGTCCCGCAGGCCTGTCTCCAGTGGAATACACACAGTCCGAGAGCCGAAAATTTGCCGGGGTGTGGAGGCCTCGGTCGCCAACAGATTGCCATAGGCTCTGGCTGCAATATTTACCGTGTATTTTTTCCCTCCAGAGACACCACTACCCCCTATAAAACCCAAAATAGGCCTTGCGGTGGGTACACGCAGAGCCCGAGCGCCGAAGTTCTCCCGGCCGCGGAGGCCTCGGTCGCCGGGAGAATTTCTCCGGCCCCTGCTCGAAATTTTTCAAAGTCCAGAATGCCTGCTTCTCCCAGCCTGTGTTAATACACATGTTAATTTAACATGTTAAATTATCGAGGATTATTTCCCCGGCCGTGGAGGCCTCGGTCGCCGCCAGAATTTTCTGGCTCCCCGCTCAATATATTGCAGAGTCCCGCAGGCTTGCTTCTCCCAGCCTGTGTTAATACACATGTTAATTTAACATGTAAAATCACCGAGGACCATTTCCTCGGCCGCGGAGGCCTCGGTCGCCGCCAGAATTTTCTGGCTCACCTCTCAATGTATTGCAGAGTCCCGCAGGCTTGGTTCTCCAAGCCTGTGTTAATACACATGTTAATTTAACATGTAAAATTACCGAGGATTATTTCCCCGGCCGCGGAGGCCTCGGTCGCCGCCAGAATTTTCTGGCTCCCCGCTCAATGTATTGCAGAGTCCCGCAGGCTTGGTTCTCCAAGCCTGTGTTAATACACATGTTAATTTAACATGTAAAATTACCGAGGATTATTTCCCCGGCCACGGAGGCCTCGGTCGCCGACAGAATTGTCTGGCTCCCTGCTCGAATTTTTTCTAAGTCCCGATTCGCTATTACAGGCTGGCGCACGGAGTCAGAGGGGCGGGAATTCGCCGGGTAGTGGTGCCTTCCGTCGCCGAGACATTTTTCTATTGCCTGGAAGCTGTATTTAACATGTTAATTTTTTCCCCCTCGGGACACCACTACCCCCTATATAACCCAACATGGGCCTTGCCGCGGGTACACGCGGAGCCCGAGCGCCGAGTGTTCTCCCGGCCGCGGAGGCCTCGGTCGCCGGGAGAATTTCTCCGGCCCCTGCTCGAAATTTTTCAAAGTCCAGAATGCCTGCTTCTCCCAGCCTGTGTTAATACACATGTTAATTTAACATGTTAAATTACCGAGGATTATTTCCCCGGCCGTGGAGGCCTCGGTCGCCGCCAGAATTTTCTGGCTCCCCGCTCAATATATTGCAGAGTCCCGCAGGCTTGCTTTTCCCAGCCTGTGTTAATACACATGTTAATTTAACATGTAAAATTACCAATGACCATTTCCTCGGCCGCAGAGGCCTCGGTCGCCGCCAGAATTTTCTGGCTCCCCGCTCAATGTATTGCAGAGTCCCGCAGGCATGCTTCTCCAAGCCTGTGTTAATACACATGTTAATTTAACATGTTAAATTACCGAGGATTATTTCCCCGGCCGTGGAGGCCTCGGTCGCCGCCAGAATTTTCTGGCTCCCCGCTCAATATATTGCAGAGTCCCGCAGGCTTGCTTTTCCCAGCCTGTGTTAATACACATGTTAATTTAACATGTAAAATCACCAAGGACCATTTCCTCGGCCGCGGAGGCCTCGGTCGCCGCCAGAATTTTCTGGCTTCCCGCTCCCCATGGGTAGACGCGGAGCCCGAGCGCCGAGAGTTCTCCCGGCCGCGGAGGCCTCGGTCGCCGGGAGAATTTCTCCGGCCCCTGCTCGAAATTTTTCAAAGTCTAGAATGCCTAGTTCTCCCAGCCTGTGTTAATACACATGTTAATTTAACATGTAAAATTACCAAGGATTATTATCCCGGCCGCAGAGGCCTCGGTCGCCGCCAGAAATTTCTGGCTCCCCGCTCAATGTATTGCAGCGTCCCGCAGGCTTGCTTCTCCAAGCCTGTGTTAATACACATGTTAATTTAACATGTAAAATTACAGAGGATTATTTCCCCGGCCGCGCGAGGCCTCGGTCGCCGCCAGAATTTTCTGGCTGCCCGCTCAATGTATTGCAGAGTCCCGCAGGCTTGCTTCTCCAAGCCTGTGTTAATACACATGTTAATTTAACATGCAAAATCACCAATGACAAATTCCTCGGCCGCGGAGGCCTCGATCGCCGGGAAAATGTTCTGGCTCCCTGCTCGAATTTTTTTTCTAAGTCCCGATTCGCTATTACAGGCTGGCGCACGGAGTCCGAGGGGCGTAAATATGCCGGGTAGTGGTGCCTTCCGTCGCCGAGACATTTTACAATTGCCTGGGAGCAGTATTTAACATGTTAATTTTTTCCCCTCGGGACACCACTACCCCCTATATAACCCAAAATGGGCCTTGCCAAGGGGGCGCGCAACGCCCGAGCGCGGGCGTTTTTCCCGGCCGCCGAGGCCTCCATCGCCGGGAGAATGTCTTCAGCTATTTGCTAGATTTCCCGATTCGCCCCGCACGGCAAACAACCACGAACGAGGTGGTTTTCGAGAGTTCTCCCGGCCGCGGAGGCCTCGGTCGCCGGGAGAATTTCTCGGGCCCCTGCTCGAAATTTTTCTAAGTCCAGAATGCCTGCATCTCCCAGCCTGTGTTAAAACACATGTTAATTTAACATGTAAAATTACCAATGACCATTTCCTCGGCCGCAGAGGCCTCGGTCGCAGCCAGAATTTTCTGGCTCCCTGCTCAATATATTGCAGAGTCCCGCATGCTTGCTTCTCCCAGCCTGTGTTAATACACATGGTTATTTAACATGTAAAATTACCGAGGATTATTTCCCTGGCCGCAGAGGCCGCGGTCGCCGCCAGAATTTTCTGGCTCCCCGCTCAATGTATTGCAGAGTCCCGCAGGCTTGCTTCTCCAAGCCTGTGTTAATACACATGTTAATTTAACATGTAAAATTACCGAGGATTATTTCCCCGGCCGCGGAGGCCTCGGTCGCCGCCAGAATTTTCTGGCTCCCCGCTCAATATATTGCAGCGACCCGCAGGCTTGCTTCTCCCAGCCTGTGTTAATACACATGTTAATTTAACATGTAAAATTACCGAGGATTATTTCCCCGGCCGCGGAGGCTTCGGTCGCCGCCAGAATTTTCTGGCTCCCGGCTCAATATATTACAGAGTCCCGCAGGCCTGTCTCCAGTGGAATACACACAGTCCGAGAGCCGAAAATTTGCCGGGGTGTGGAGGCCTCGGTCGCCAACAGATTGCCATAGGCTCTGGCTGCAATATTTACCGTGTATTTTTTCCCTCCAGAGACACCACTACCCCCTATATAACCCAAAATGGGCCTTGCGGCGTGTACACGCGGAGCCCGAGCGCCGAAGTTCTCCCGGCCGCGGAGGCCTCGGTCGCCGGGAGAATTTCTCCGGCCCCTGCTCGAAATTTTTCAAAGTCCAGAATGCCTGCTTCTCCCAGCCTGTGTTAATACACATGTTAATTTAACATGTAAAATTACCGAGGATTATTTCCCCGGCCGCGGAGGCCTCGGTCGCCGCCAGAATTTTCTGGCTCCCCGCTCAATGTATTGCAGAGTCCCGCAGGCTTGCTTCTCCCAGCCTGTGTTAATACACATGTTAATTTAACATGTAAAATCATTGAGGACCATTTCCTCGGCCGCGGAGGCCTCGGTCGCCGCCAGAATTTTCTGGCTCCCCGCTCAATGTATTGCAGAGTCCCGCAGGCTTGCTTCTCCCAGCCTGTGTTAATACACATGTTAATTTAACATGTAAAATCAACAAGGACCATTTCCTCGGCCGCGGAGGCCTCGGTCGCCGCCAGAATTTTCTGGCTGCCCGCTCCCCATTGGTAGACGCGGAGCCCGAGCGCCGAGAGTTCTCCCGGCCGCGGAGGCCTCGGTCGCCGGGAGAATTTCTCCGGCCCCTGCTCGAAATTTTTCAAAGTCCAGAATGCCTGCTTCTCCCAGCATGTGTTAATACACATGTTAATTTAACATGTAATATTACCAATGACCTTTTCCTCGTCCGCGGAGGCCTCGGTCGCCGCCAGAATTTTCTGGCTGCCCGCTCCCCATGGGTAGACGCGCTGCCCGAGCGCCGAGATTTCTCCCGGCCGCGGAGGCCTCTGTCGCCGGGAGAATTTCTCTGGCCCCTGCTCGAAATTTTTCAAAGTCCAGAATGCCTAGTTCTCCCAGCCTGTGTTAATACACATGTTAATTTAACATGTAAAATTACCAAGGATTATTATCCCGGCCGCAGAGGCCTCGGTCGCCGCCAGAAATTTCTGGCTCCCCGCTCAATGTATTGCAGAGACCCGCAGGCTTGCTTCTCCAAGCCTGTGTTAATACACATGTTAATTTAACATGTAAAATTACCGAGGATTATTTCCCCGGCCGCGGAGGCCTCGATCGCCGCCAGAAATTTCTGGCTCCCCGCTCAATATATTGCAGCGACCCGCAGGCTTGCTTCTCCCAGCCTGTGTTAATACACATGTTAATTTAACATGTAAAATCACCAAGGACCATTTCCTCGGCCGCGGAGGCCTCGGTCGCCGCCAGAATTTTCTGGCTGCCCGCTCCCCATGTGTAGACGCGGAGCCCGAGCGCCGAGAGTTCTCCCGGCCGCGGAGGCCTCGGTCGCCGCCAGAATTTTCTGGCTCCCCGCTCAATGTATTGCAGAGTCCCGCAGGCTTGCTTCTCCAAGCCTGTGTTAATACACATGTTAATTTAACATGCAAAATCACCAATGACAATTTCCTCGGCCGCGGAGGCCTCCATCGCCGGGAGAATTTTCTGGCTCTCTGCTCGAATTTTTTCTAAGTCCCGATTCGCTATTACAGGCTGGCGCACGGAGTCCGAGGGGCGGAAATATGCCGGGTAGTGGTGCCTTCCGTCGCCGAGACATTTTACAATTGCCTGGGAGCAGTATTTAACATGTTAATTTTTTCCCCCTCGGGACACCACTACCCCCTATATAACCCAAAATGGGCCATGCAATGGGTGCCCACAACGCCCGAGCGCGGGCATTTTTCCCGGGCGCCGAGGCCTCGATCGCCGGGAGAATGTCTCCAGCTATTTGCATGATGTCCCGATTCGCCCCACAAGGCGAACAACCACGAACGAGGTGGTTTTCGTTCGTGGTTGTTTTCGTTCGTGGTTGTTTACTGTTCGTGGTTGTTTTCATTCGTGGTTGTTGTGCGTTCGTGGTTGTTGTCGTTCGGGGTTGTTTTCCGTTCGTGGTTGTTGTCGTTCGTGGTTGTTGTCGTTCGTGGTTGTTGTCGTTCGTGGTTGTTTTCCGTTCGTGGTTGTTTTACGTTCGTGGTTGTTTTCGAGGCAATTGGTACTTTGAAAATTTCAATCGGTTAGCTAGAAAAAATTCTCCCGGCGGTGATTGCCTTGATCGCCGGGAGAATTTTCTGGCTCCCCGATAAAATTTTTTCCAAGTCCCGATTCGCTCTTACTAGCTGGCGCACGGAGTCCGAGGGGCGGGAATTCGCCGGGTAGTGGTGTGTTCCGTCGCCGAGACATTTTCCTATTGCCTGGAAGCAGTATTTAACATGTTAATTTTTTCCCCCTCGGGACACCACTACCCCCTATATAACACAAAATGGGCCTTGCCGCGGGTACACCCGGAGCCCGAGCGCCGAGAGTTCTCCCGGCCGCAGAGGCCTCGGTCGCCGGGAGATTTTCTCCGGCCCCTGCTCGAAATTTTCCAAAGTCCAGAATGCCTGCTTCTCCCAGCCTGTGTTAATACACATGTTAATTTAACATGTAAAATCACCAAGGACCATTTCCTCGGCCGCGGAGGCCTCGGTCGCCGCCAGAATTTTCTGGCTGCCCGCTCCCCAAGGGTAGACGCGGAGCCCGAGCGCCGAGAGTTCTCCCGGCCGCGGAGGCCTCGGTCGCCGGGAGAATTTCTCCGGCCCCTGCTCGAAATTTTTCAAAGTCCAGAATGCCTGCTTCTCCCAGCATGTGTTAATACACATGTTAATTTAACATGTAATATTACCAATGACCTTTTCCTCGGCCGCGGAGGCCTCGGTCGCCGCCAGAATTTTCTGGCTGCCCGCTCCCCATGGGTAGACGCGGAGCCCGAGCGCCGAGAGTTCTCCCGGCCGCGGAGGCCTCGGTCGCCGGGAGAATTTCTCCGGCCCCTGCTCGAAATTTTTCAAAGTCCAGAATGCCTAGTTCTCCCAGCCTGTGTTAATACACATGTTAATTTAACATGTAAAATTACCAAGGATTATTATCCCGGCCGCAGAGGCCTCGGTCGCCGCCAGAAATTTCTGGCTCCCCGCTCAATGTATTGCAGAGTCCCGCAGGCTTGCTTCTCCAAGCCTGTGTTAATACACATGTTAATTTAACATGTAAAATTACAGAGGATTATTTCCCCGGCCGCGGAGGCCACGGTCGCCGCCAGAATTTTCTGGCTGCCCGCTCAATGTATTGCAGAGTCCCGCAGGCTTGCTTCTCCAAGCCTGTGTTAATACACATGTTAATTTAACATGCAAAATCACCAATGACAAATTCCTCGGCCGCGGAGGCCTCGATCGCCGGGAAAATGTTCTGGCTCCCTGCTCGAATTTTTTTTCTAAGTCCCGATTCGCTATTACAGGCTGGCGCACGGAGTCCGAGGGGCGTAAATATGCCGGGTAGTGGTGCCTTCCGTCGCCGAGACATTTTACAATTGCCTGGGAGCAGTATTTAACATGTTAATTTTTTCCCCTCGGGACACCACTACCCCCTATATAACCCAAAATGGGCCTTGCCAAGGGGGCGCGCAACGCCCGAGCGCGGGCGTTTTTCCCGGCCGCCGAGGCCTCCATCGCCGGGAGAATGTCTTCAGCTATTTGCTAGATTTCCCGATTCGCCCCGCACGGCAAACAACCACGAACGAGGTGGTTTTCGAGAGTTCTCCCGGCCGCAGAGGCCTCGGTCGCCGGGAGAATTTCTCGGGCCCCTGCTCGAAATTTTTCTAAGTCCAGAATGCCTGCATCTCCCAGCCTGTGTTAAAACACATGTTAATTTAACATGTAAAATTACCAATGACCATTTCCTCGGCCGCAGAGGCCTCGGTCGCAGCCAGAATTTTCTGGCTCCCTGCTCAATATATTGCAGAGTCCCGCATGCTTGCTTCTCCCAGCCTGTGTTAATACACATGGTTATTTAACATGTAAAATTACCGAGGATTATTTCCCTGGCCGCAGAGGCCGCGGTCGCCGCCAGAATTTTCTGGCTCCCCGCTCAATGTATTGCAGAGTCCCGCAGGCTTGCTTCTCCAAGCCTGTGTTAATACACATGTTAATTTAACATGTAAAATTACCGAGGATTATTTCCCCGGCCGCGGAGGCCTCGGTCGCCGCCAGAATTTTCTGGCTCCCCGCTCAATATATTGCAGCGACCCGCAGGCTTGCTTCTCCCAGCCTGTGTTAATACACATGTTAATTTAACATGTAAAATTACCGAGGATTATTTCCCCGGCCGCGGAGGCCTCGGTCGCCGCCAGAATTTTCTGGCTCCCGGCTCAATATATTACAGAGTCCCGCAGGCCTGTCTCCAGTGGAATACACACAGTCCGAGAGCCGAAAATTTGCCGGCGTGTGGAGGCCTCGGTCGCCAACAGATTGCCATAGGCTCTGGCTGCAATATTTACCGTGTATTTTTTCCCTCCAGAGACACCACTACCCCCTATATAACCCAAAATGGGCCTTGCGGCGGGTACACGCGGAGCCCGAGCGCCGAAGTTCTCCCGGCCGCGGAGGCCTCGGTCGCCGGGAGAATTTCTCCGGCCCCTGCTCGAAATTTTTCAAAGTCCAGAATGCCTGCTTCTCCCAGCCTGTGTTAATACACATGTTAATTTAACATGTAAAATTACCGAGGATTATTTCCCCGGCCGCGGAGGCCTCGGTCGCCGCCAGAATTTTCTGGCTCCCCGCTCAATGTATTGCAGAGTCCCGCAGGCTTGCTTCTCCCAGCCTGTGTTAATACACATGATAATTTAACATGTAAAATCATTGAGGACCATTTCCTCGGCCGCGGAGGCCTCGGTCGCCGCCAGAATTTTCTGGCTCCCCGCTCAATGTATTGCAGAGTCCCGCAGGCTTGCTTCTCCCAGCCTGTGTTAATACACATGTTAATTTAACATGTAAAATCAACAAGGACCATTTCCTCGGCCGCGGAGGCCTCGGTCGCCGCCAGAATTTTCTGGCTGCCCGCTCCCCATTGGTAGACGCGGAGCCCGAGCGCCGAGAGTTCTCCCGGCCGCGGAGGCCTCGGTCGCCGGGAGAATTTCTCCGGCCCCTGCTCGAAATTTTTCAAAGTCCAGAATGCCTGCTTCTCCCAGCATGTGTTAATACACATGTTAATTTAACATGTAATATTACCAATGACCTTTTCCTCGGCCGCGGAGGCCTCGGTCGCCGCCAGAATTTTCTGGCTGCCCGCTCCCCATGGGTAGACGCGCTGCCCGAGCGCCGAGAGTTCTCCCGGCCGCGGAGGCCTCGGTCGCCGGGAGAATTTCTCCGGCCCCTGCTCGAAATTTTTCAAAGTCCAGAATGCCTAGTTCTCCCAGCCTGTGTTAATACACATGTTAATTTAACATGTAAAATTACCAAGGATTATTATCCCGGCCGCAGAGGCCTCGGTCGCCGCCAGAAATTTCTGGCTCCCCGCTCAATGTATTGCAGAGTCCCGCAGGCTTGCTTCTCCAAGCCTGTGTTAATACACATGTTAATTTAACATGTAAAATTACCGAGGATTATTTCCCCGGCCGCGGAGGCCTCGGTCGCCGCCAGAAATTTCTGGCTCCCCGCTCAATATATTGCAGCGACCCGCAGGCTTGCTTCTCCCAGCCTGTGTTAATACACATGTTAATTTAACATGTAAAATCACCAAGGACCATTTCCTCGGCCGCGGAGGCCTCGGTCGCCGCCAGAATTTTCTGGCTGCCCGCTCCCCATGTGTAGACGCGGAGCCCGAGCGCCGAGAGTTCTCCCGGCCGCGGAGGCCTCGGTCGCCGCCAGAATTTTCTGGCTCCCCGCTCAATGTATTGCAGAGTCCCGCAGGCTTGCTTCTCCAAGCCTGTGTTAATACACATGTTAATTTAACATGCAAAATCACCAATGACAATTTCCTCGGCCGCGGAGGCCTCCATCGCCGGGAGAATTTTCTGGCTCTCTGCTCGAATTTTTTCTAAGTCCCGATTCGCTATTACAGGCTGGCGCACGGAGTCCGAGGGGCGGAAATATGCCGGGTAGTGGTGCCTTCCGTCGCCGAGACATTTTACAATTGCCTGGGAGCAGTATTTAACATGTTAATTTTTTCCCCCTCGGGACACCACTACCCCCTATATAACCCAAAATGGGCCATGCAATGGGTGCCCACAACGCCCGAGCGCGGGCATTTTTCCCGGGCGCCGAGGCCTCGATCGCCGGGAGAATGTCTCCAGCTATTTGCATGATGTCCCGATTCGCCCCACAAGGCGAACAACCACGAACGAGGTGGTTTTCGTTCGTGGTTGTTTTCGTTCGTGGTTGTTTACCGTTCGTGGTTGTTTTCATTCGTGGTTGTTGTGCGTTCGTGGTTGTTGTCGTTCGGGGTTGTTTTCCGTTCGTGGTTGTTGTCGTTCGTGGTTGTTGTCGTTCGTGGTTGTTGTCGTTCGTGGTTGTTTTCCGTTCGTGGTTGTTTTACGTTCGTGGTTGTTTTCGAGGCAATTGGTACTTTGAAAATTTCAATCGGTTAGCTAGAAAAAATTCTCCCGGCGGTGATTGCCTTGATCGCCGGGAGAATTTTCTGGCTCCCCGATAAAATTTTTTCCAAGTCCCGATTCGCTCTTACAAGCTGGCGCACGGAGTCCGAGGGGCGGGAATTCGCCGGGTAGTGGTGCGTTCCGTCGCCGAGACATTTTCCTATTGCCTGGAAGCAGTATTTAACATGTTAATTTTTTCCCCCTCGGGACACCACTACCCCCTATATAACACAAAATGGGCCTTGCCGCGGGTACACCCGGAGCCCGAGCGCCGAGAGTTCTCCCGGCCGCAGAGGCCTCGGTCGCCGGGAGAATTTCTCCGGCCCCTGCTCGAAATTTTCCAAAGTCCAGAATGCCTGCTTCTCCCAGCCTGTGTTAATACACATGTTAATTTAACATGTAAAATTACCAAGGACCATTTCCTCGGCCGCGGAGGCCTCGGTCGCCGCCAGAATTTTCTGGCTGCCCGCTCCCCATGGGTAGACGCGGAGCCCGAGCGCCGAGAGTTCTCCCGGCCGCGGAGGCCTCGGTCGCCGGGAGAATTTCTCCGGCCCCTGCTCGAAATTTTTCAAAGTCCAGAATGCCTGCTTCTCCCAGCATGTGTTAATACACATGTTAATTTAACATGTAATATTACCAATGACCTTTTCCTCGGCCGCGGAGGCCTCGGTCGCCGCCAGAATTTTCTGGCTGCCCGCTCCCCATGGGTAGACGCGGAGCCCGAGCGCCGAGAGTTCTCCCGGCCGCGGAGGCCTCGGTCGCCGGGAGAATTTCTCCGGCCCCTGCTCGAAATTTTTCAAAGTCCAGAATGCCTAGTTCTCCCAGCCTGTGTTAATACACATGTTAATTTAACATGTAAAATTAACAAGGATTATTATCCCGGCCGCAGAGGCCTCGGTCGCCGCCAGAAATTTCTGGCTCCCCGCTCAATGTATTGCAGAGTCCCGCAGGCTTGCTTCTCCAAGCCTGTGTTAATACACATGTTAATTTAACATGTAAAATTACAGAGGATTATTTCCCCGGCCGCGGAGGCCTCGGTCGCCGCCAGAATTTTCTGGCTGCCCGCTCAATGTATTGCAGAGTCCCGCAGGCTTGCTTCTCCAAGCCTGTGTTAATACACATGTTAATGTAACATGCAAAATCACCAATGACAAATTCCTCGGCCGCGGAGGCCTCGATCGCCGGGAAAATGTTCTGGCTCCCTGCTCGAATTTTTTTTCTAAGTCCCGATTCGCTATTACAGGCTGGCGCACGGAGTCCGAGGGGCGTAAATATGCCGGGTAGTGGTGCCTTCCGTCGCCGAGACATTTTACAATTGCCTGGGAGCAGTATTTAACATGTTAATTTTTTCCCCTCGGGACACCACTACCCCCTATATAACCCAAAATGGGCCTTGCCAAGGGGGCGCGCAACGCCCGAGCGCGGGCGTTTTTCCCGGCCGCCGAGGCCTCCATCGCCGGGAGAATGTCTTCAGCTATTTGCTAGATTTCCCGATTCGCCCCGCACGGCAAACAACCACGAACGAGGTGGTTTTCGAGAGTTCTTCCGGCCGCGGAGGCCTCGGCCGCCGGGAGAATTTCTCCGGCCCCTGTTCGAAATTTTTCTAAGACCAGAATGCCTGCATCTCCCAGCCTGTGTTAATACACATGTTAATTTAACATGTAAAATCACCAAGGACCATTTCCTCGGCCGCGGAGGCCTCGGTCGCCGCCAGAATTTTCTGGCTGCCCGCTCCCCATGGGTAGACGCGGAGCCCGAGCGCCGAGAGTTCTCCCGGCCGCGGAGGCCTCGGTCGCCGGGAGAATTTCTGCGGCCCCTGCTCGAAATTTTTCAAAGTCCAGAATGCCTGCTTCTCCCAGCATGTGTTAATACACATGTTAATTTAACATGTAATATTACCAATGACCTTTTCCTCGGCCGCGGAGGCCTCGGTCGCCGCCAGAATTTTCTGGCTGCCCGCTCCCCATGGGTAGACGCGGAGCCCGAGCGCCGAGAGTTCTCCCGGCCGCGGAGGCCTCGGTCGCCGGGAGAATTTCTCCGGCCCCTGCTCGAAATTTTTCAAAGTCCAGAATGCCTGCTTCTCCCAGCATGTGTTAATACACATGTTAATTTAACATGTAAAATTACCAAGGATTATTATCCCGGCCGCGGAGGCCTCGGTCGCCGCCAGAATTTTCTGGCTCCCCGCTCAATATATTGCAGAGTCCCGCAGGCTTGCTTCTCCCAGCCAGTGTTAATACACATGTTAATTTAACATGTAAAATCACCGATGACCATTTCCTCGGCCGCGGAGGTCTCGGTCACCGCCAGAATTTTCTGGCTCCCTGCTCGAATTTTTTCTAAGTCCCGATTCGCTATTATAGGCTGGCGCACGGATTCCGAGGGGCGGGAATTCGCCGGGTAGTGGTGCCTTCCGTCGCCGAGACATTTCTCTATTGCCTGGAAGCTGTATTTAACATGTTAATTTTTACCCCTCGGGACACCACTACCCCCTATATAACCCAAAATGGACCTTGCCGCGGGTACACGCGGAGCCCGAGCGCCGAGAGTTCTCCCGGCCGCGGAGGCCTCGGTCGCCGCCAGAATTTTCTGGCTCCCCGCTCAATGTATTGCAGAGTCCCGCAGGCTTGCTTCTCCAAGCCTGTGTTAATACACATGTTAATTTAACATGCAAAATCACCAATGACAATTTCCTCGGCCGCGGAGGCCTCCATCGCCGGGAGAATTTTCTGGCTCTCTGCTCGAATTTTTTCTAAGTCCCGATTCGCTATTACAGGCTGGCGCACGGAGTCCGAGGGGCGGAAATATGCCGGGTAGTGGTGCCTTCCGTCGCCGAGACATTTCTCTATTGCCTGGAAGCTGTATTTAACATGTTAATTTT
>NW_026962693.1:0-32372 GCF_032445375.1 Bacillus rossius redtenbacheri | reverse complement strand
TAAGGTTTGCAGGTGTTAGACACCTTGTTTTCCATCAATACTCTGCACAATGTCTAATATTTAAAAGTTTTCAGCCCAGAGCTTCACTCCACATATAACATCATTACTTGAAATATCTTAAGTTTGCAGGTGTTAGACACCTTGTATAACGCTTCGTGCGAGCTCTTCTAGCAAAAATTTAATTTTTTTATTTTTTATTTTTCATTAATTTTCTTTTTCAGTGCTATGTATGTTTCTCTTTTCTCTTACAGGTTTGATCATTATTTAAGTTTGTGAGGGTTAGACCCTCTGTATAATTTTTATTTCTCTGCTGTGTATCTTCATTCATTTCCTTTCCCAAGTGTAACATGAAGTATTTAAGGCATGCTTAGATTTGCAAAGTTGAAGGCCAGTGCCAAAGTCTGTTCTCAACCTTAACTTCTACTTCTCAACAGCAATAACTGAATGCTTGTTTACAAGATTTATCCTTGCATTGGCTACTATGCCAATTTAACATCTAGCATCTGTGGTAGGAAGGCCCCCAAGTGTGTGTGCGGGACTGACCTGAGGTGACTGGGTGGTAAGGGTCTGTCATGAGCAGGCCTTTAGTGCCCCTAAGGCTGCCACCCTTTTTACTTTCAATTTATCTGGTGCTTGTTCTTTGTAATAATGCATGGCCACAAACAACTGGCACTTCTACATTAATGTTTAAATTCACTCCCCTAACTATCATAAATCTTAAAGAGGAGTGGGAAATACACCCCTGCCCAGGCCTGGTCTTGCACACAACAGGGATTGTGCACAAACTGTAGGCCAGCATTCAGAACCTAATTACAGTCAGGTTAACCATTAGGCTCCCGCCCTCATCGTGTCATTCCTCGGAGTGATGCGGTGGGGGCGGGGGGGGCCACGGCGTATAGGGCCGTACCCTGGCTGGGGCGGCACCGCGTCGTGGCTTGTAGGGACTTCAATACCTTCTGGTGTCCATGTTTGGTTGGTCCTCTCTGAGGCCGGCCAAGTGTGCATGCCCTAATAGCTTGTTAGGAGAGCAGTATGGAGGCACTGTGATGTAGAGGGTGGGGGGCAGCCATAAGCTGGGTTTCTTTGGGGCAGGCAGCCTGCCCATTAAACTAAAATATCTTAAGTAACTTCAGGAGGGGCTACTCCCCGGAGTAAATTTAGTTGTGGTAAAAGTGCATATGTGTGTTTAATTATTTAAGGACCGCGGGGAGCTAGGCTCCTTGTTCGTGAATATTTTATATCTTAAGAGGGTTTTTGTTTTCTTTTCCTTGCAACAGACTAGTTCTGTTTTAACGTAACTTCTTTCTTTTAGTCTAGTTAGTGACTTGCGGGGACTAGTTCCCCTTTTAACGTAACTTCTTACCTCCCGCCTTTGAGGGAGGGAACCGGCCCCAGGGGCACGGTGGGATTAGTTTCACTTTAATTCTCCCATAATCTTTGGTTTTCCGGGCGCTAGGTGCCCCTTTTTCCATTTCCTAATATGTGTTTTTTAATATTGTAAAGGGTTTTGAGATATTGCTAATAAATAGCTTTCAAATCTGTTCTTATCAGCTTAATATCTGATACGTCCTGCATCGCAGGACCAGAATATTAAACTGATTTTTGGAACAGGGCGGAGTGCTAGGGGCTTGCCCCACCTCCGCCGCGGGTTGGCCCGGTATTGCAGTACCACCGGGATCGGCCCACCACAAAATGTAATAAACTTTAAGTTTGTTTTAAATGTAATAAACATTGTTACCAACTTGTAAGAATGGATGATAGTGAAAAATTGATTGTTGTAATGTAATGTGCCCAAGTGCAGAGACAATACAGAAAAGTCGTGTGTACATTCAACAAATGAAGAGGAAGAGAAAGCTGATCCAGTAGGTGCTGCCAGGGGCGGCCGAACAGGAACTACAAGGATGCCCAAGGGACGAACTTGGAATGCGAGAACATGTAGGAACTTAGCAATTTTGTGTGCAGAATAATAGGAATTAATTATTTTATTTTATCATACAATGTAGTGCTTGTTGTGAATGTTTAATAAATTTAGCTGTGTGAGAAAAAATTCAATATAATTAACAATTAGGCAGTGTTAAATGATAATAATGATGATGTATTGAAAATGTATTTTGTCATGTCGATGCGTGAGTTTATGTAAGTGTGTGGTTAAGGCTTGTTGTGAAACCTTTTATTACTATTATTGTTATTCATTACTCATGTTAATATTTGTATGAATTGTATTGACTTTTTTTTATCTGTTGAACTACATGTGTTTGGTTAATGGAGTTTTACAATGTGCAATATTAATTTTGATGTGTATTTTAAGGGATGTTTCTCGGCCTTTCGGCTAAGATCAGAGTGTAGTATCGCTTCTCGGCCTTTTGGCTAAGATCGAAGTGTAGTATCTGCGATTCTTCTACACTTTGTCTTGGCAGCATTTTTTGTGACGGATTGCCCCCGGACCTGGTCCGGGGAGTGCGATTGACCCTGCTGGCCACTGCCTAGTGCATGCCAGCATGGGGGCACATTGCTTAGCAACGTTAAATATCTGTTTAGATAAAATTATATTGACAATTAAAATGTAATGTATAAAGTCAACTCTCCCATGAGAATCATTCTTGCCTTATTGAAACTGCAGTTAATCTAAGGGACCAGCTTGTGCTGCAGCAAGTGGAAAGTACGGTAATTGTAAGAGCGTTGTTATGGATATACCAAGTTTTTTGTTTATTGCTGGTGAATAGTGATTCATTTGGATTGTAATACCTCGTGTCACTGTATTGAAGATATTATCAATGTACAGACCATGCTTGTGCATGTGTGGTGTAGAGTATGACGGCTCGTCGAAAGTGTACAGTCGTTTATGGAAGTCAGTAGACCTTGTTATAGCATTTGATTTAGTAATAGGGAGCCCATATAGCTCCTGGTTCATTAGGATTGTTATCGCTTCTCGGCCTTTTGGCTAAGATCAAAGTGTAGTATCTGTTCTTATCAGCTTAATGATCTAGCCCCGAGAAGTGATTAGTTAAATAACTGTGCTCAAGAAAAGATCGTCGCAGAGGTGTTCGTGCTGTATTCACTCCGGCACGAAACGACCATACTTCCAGCAGTTCCGAGGATGGATCGACTGCTGCTGCGCCTAGGGAGGACATGGGGAACTACATGGAGATAAGGTAGGTGGTAGTCTGGCACTTGTGTTTTGTTTTTAAGTAAGTTCTTGTGGCCATCTTGTTTATTTACTTGTTTTCTTTCTGCAAGCTTTCGGCCATCTTGCATTAATTATTTGAATTTCTATTTGTCTGGCCATTTGTTGTTTGTTTATTTGAATTAAATTCGTTAATCGCGGCCATCTTTTATTGCAAACATTTAAAGTTTAACTGTTACATTTAATTTGTTAATATCTGCATAGCTTTTTGTACCTGTTAAAGTAAAGTAACTACCTATCTCGCCTTTAATTTTCCAAGTGCCAAACTATCACCTAGTAATTCCTGCAACTCAGTGTTTTGTTATGTAAGCCCCATTTCAGGTTCCCGACTGTAACTTGCATTCGTGACTCGTAGCTTTTACTGTTCACCCAAAATAATTTTGTTTATTTAAATTCTTTTTCAGTAATACATTTTTCCGAATAATATTTAGTTGCTTTTCATATATATATTAAATTAGAGTCAATCTTTTTACTGCAGTTCCTATATTTAAATAACCACATTTAATTAATACCTGTACTTGATCTTGCTGTTTAACATTTAACTTCTACCCACAGTCTCGCCCTTGTGTTTGAATTTTTTAGCTCGGGCAAATACCACATTTAATTTTTCCTCAATTTAACTAATACCTTCAAGGCGAGTCGCGTAACTACAGTCGAAGATCGTCGCCCCTAAAGGCCTTTGGAACCCCTTCCCAAGTGTATCTTGTTTTTCTTGAGCCTGTGTAATTGTTTTTGTCCTGTCTCCTGACTGTGTGTGTTCAATGGCCGACAGTCCCTTGTGAATAATCTGTGTGCATCCTATAGTTTCTGTTAAGTTTTTGCCTGTCTCTCAATTTTCCCATATTAATAATTCAATTGTTCAACATTTAAAGTAATTTCTGTATTTATTTTGGCTTAAATTCACTTTGCTCGCGATAATTATATTGCCTTGTGCCCAGGCATATCTAGTGTAATCGTGTTTAATTCTGATTTGAATTCATAACTAGGGGCAGTAAATAATTCCATATTCAGAGATTTAATTTTTCCCATTAATAGTTTCAGTGTATTTTGTCTGCTTAACTTTAAATTCAGTTTTTCGCGACCTCGTGGTTGAGTTATTTAGCGAGGTCGGTCGCCATTTTTCAACTTCCTTCTTCTTCACAGATGCTTCGCATGTGACTTCCTGTTCGTGTCCATGGATATGCACACCAGGGGTTGAGTGTTGTGTTTGTCTTGTGTTTATTGTAATTGTTCAGTGACTTGTTTTTGTGCTTGAATCCGCCATATTGCTTTCTTTCGAATTAGCTAAAATAAATTAAAGTACTATTTATTTCTATATTTACCTTGCTGATTAAATACGCCATATTGTTTTCAGAGTAACTATTAATTGGTAATTAAAGTAATACTTATTGAATATATCTATCTATTATTATTATAATATTTATTTAATTAATTGAATATTCCTTAATTTTCTTGCAGATTTAATATATTTACCTTTTCATTTTTATCCATAGTAATTAACCAATACATCTCAAATCTTGCTGTTGAATCTTTTAACTTAATTCCATTTACATTCTTATAGCATCACCTCAACCATATTTATTTAATTAATTAGTTTCAAGCACCTGTACCTGTCTTATTTGTTTGTATATTTTGTTTCCTTTGTAGTGCTGATCGGTAAGTGAGTAACTGTCTCTTGTCTGTGTTGTGCTAGTATTTGTGTTGCGACTTTGTAAGTGTTCTGTTGTTGTGTTTTGCTCCTTCCAGCACTCTAGTGTACTTGTGTTGTAAGGCCCAGCCCTTGACACATTTGTACACCCCCCTAGTGTTCCAGAAACCTAGGGCACAACCAGTGACCTTGTAGTGTCTTGAGCCGCCTGTGTAGTTCTTCTCAGGACAGCGAACTGCTCCAGAAGCGGTCGTCGCTTGTCTGTTTACAGCTGCCCAGGAGAAGAGTGCCTGACTCTTAGCCCGGCACTCGGCTTGCCGCTGCACCCCCGGATTTGACTGTTGCTTCTTGGTTTACCAAGTAGCAGCCCCACCGATTGTGACTTGTGATATTTTCTTTTTAGTGGCCTGTACCTGATTAGTTTTAAGTAGAGTTTTATTTACCTTTCAGAGTTTATACTTTAGTAGAGTTCTATATATTGTTAGGTGGTTAATTGTTATATTTTCAGAGTCTATTGTTTCCTTATTTTTCAGGGTACTCTATACATACCCTTAGTGTTATCTTGTTATAAGAGTTTGTATATATTGTTCTTTTACAGATCTAGTTGTTTGCTGCTGTGCGGCTGTGTTGTTCTCTTTTTGTTAGTGTAAGTGTTTTTCAGGATGCCCGTGCGTCCCAGCTTCGTGGCGTTGCCGGCCCCCAGAGGAGATCCAGTGCCCTGCGTGTGTGCGGCTTCAGCAGTTCGGGTCTGTCTTCGGACGACTGGCTGATCTGGCGGCGCATGTGCGCCGGGCGCATGACTCTGCGGGGCTATGGTTTCGCTGTGAGATTTGTAGGCCGCACGAAGAGATCCGGTCCCTGAGGGCAGCAAGGCTGCATTTTGAGACGGTGCACCCGGGCCGGGGCATCGAGCCGGCGCTGCCGGAGGCGGATGGTACGGACTCGGATCTCGCGTCTGATGATGAGGAGGAGGATGAGAGGGTTGCCGTTCGGGAGATGGTGTCCTTGGTGCGTGACCCGGGTGAGCCGGGGTGCCTGCGCGTGCCGGTGCCACTACCGGCCGAGTTGACGTGCATCCTCTGTGGGACGCATGGCTTCGGGCTGAGGATCCGGGGGCGGTATTCAGCATGGTCGGACATGTGGAAGCACATGAAGCGACACCACCCAGAGGTGACTGCGGTGGAGTTCCGCTGCAGGTTCTGTGCTTCCGCATTTTCGGGCGCTGGATATCCGCTGAGGGTGGCTCAGAACCACGTTGCCAACGTCCACAGAGCTGAGGTGCGGAGACTCGCGGCACGCCAGGCGCGAGAGGCAGGCCTGGGCGCGCCAGCACGGACTCCACCTGCTCGTGTGGCCCGGCGGGAGGCACGGCGCTCCTCAGATGAAGACGCTGATGATCCGCAGCCCCGGCCGTTGCCGCCGCGGCTGCCGTCTCCGGTGCCTGGTCCCTCCCACCGTCTCTCTCCGCCTGCACGAGAGGAAGGCCAGGAGACATGTGTTGTTTTGCCCCCCAGGAAGAAGAGACGGACATCACCTGGACCCGTCACGCCGGCGCGCGACGATGCAACGGGGAGGGAGGCTTTGTTTCTGTGCCGCAGGAAGAAGCTGTCACTGTCGCTCCGCCACGACACCCCTCCCTGGATCACCGGCACCCAAAGGGACTCCGGCACCTGCGCTCCCGCAGGTGACCACCAACGAGGAGGAGGCGGCCCAGCTTCTGTCCAGAATGCTGCCGCTGCACCCGAGGCCATCACCAGGCCCGGCGTGCCGTCCCTCCTATACCGAACGGGAGGATGTCCCAGCGCCGGCGCCGGAGCAGGAGTGCATCGGAGTAGAGGAGGAGAGAGGAGAGGGTCTGCCACCCAGGGACTGGCAGACCGGAGATGCCCCCAGTATGTCTCCTGGGGGAAGCACACCTGAGCAGCGGACTGCACCGGAGTTGCACGTGGTGCCAGCCCACCTCATCAGGTTCCCACTCCTGCACTCGGAGGGAGGAACCCAAACTGATCCAGACCATGATGAGGAGCTGCCAGGAAGATGTGAGATGGGGACGCAGACGGAGGATGACGTCGCCCCAGAGCAGGAGGCTGCCGACGCGGCGGTGCAGGCGGAGGTGCCGGCGCCGGTGGAGCCAACTGTGGGCGTGGTCGGGGGGAGGGTGCGGCCTCCCCCGGCCGCGCGGGAGCTGTCTGGTCCTGGCGTGGGGCTGCCCACCCAGAATGCCCGGGAGGTACGAGAGGAGGTCCCCCGGGCGCGTCACGGCCAGCAGCCCAGGGAGAACCGCCACCAGGTCCGAGGACGCCCAGCAGAGGCGGCAGACCACCAGTCCGCCTCGGAAGACGAAGGAGAAGACGGCGAACCCGAGGTCCGGCCCAGCCAAGTCCAGCTGGAGTGGATGGCTCGGATCTCGGCAGCCGAGGAAGACTGGGAATCCCTGGAGCACGTCTGCGACGAGTACACGGAGTTTGTCGTCGCCCTCAAGGTACGAGAAGAAGAGGGGGCGCGGCACGTGCTCCAGGGGGTGGCGAAGGAGCGAGGGGTGGCCGGAGAGGGCCCGGCAACCCCGCCCGCCAGCGCAGGCGGCGGCCGGCATTTGCATTTGACGGGGAGGCCGCCGCCAAGATCCAGAAATTGTACAGGGCCAACCCCAAGAAGGCGATGCAGGAGATCCTGGAAACAGAGTCTCCCTATTGCCGGATTGCGGGAGCCCGCCTGCAGGACCACTTCACAGAGACATTCTCAGACCATGGCTACGAAGTGGGTCCCACGCCTGCAGGTTGCGCACTGGCACACGATGATCCGACAGAGGAGGAAGTGGACGAGCTGGCCAGACCATTCACCACCAGGGAGGTCGCGAAGAAGCTCGCCCGCACCAAGAACACGGCACCTGGGCAGGATGGCATCAGGTACAATTTGTTGAAGAGGGCTGACCCAGGTTGCCACGTGCTTGCGGCCCTCTACACCGCAGTGCACGCCCACAATCGTGTCCCCGGATCGTGGAAGAGGTCCAACACGGTCCTCATCTACAAGGATGGCGACAAGGACGTCCCAGACAACTGGCGTCCGATTGCGCTCAGCACCACCATTTCCAAGCTGTTCCTGTCGGTGGTCGCTGCCCGCCTGGGCGCGTGGGCTGCCCGGACGGGGCGCATCTCCAAGCAGCAGAAGGGCTTCATGGAGTACGAGGGCTGCTTGGAGCACAACTTTGTCCTGCAGTCCATCCTGGATGACTGCAGGGCGAAGAACGCGAGGTCGCCATCGCCTGGCTGGATCTCGCCAACGCGTTCGGGTCCATCCCGCACGCGTACATCCAGCACTCGCTCACAGAGATGAGGGTACCCGAGACGCTGCGTGCCCTCATCGCGGACCTGTACCACGGCGGGACGACACGGGTCCGTTCCGAGGATGGCTTCACGGAGGAGATCCCGATCCGTGCTGGCGTCCGTCAGGGCTGTCCCCTCAGCCCCATTCTCTTCAACCTCAGCATGGAGGCAGTGCTGAGGACGGCCGCCAGAAGGGAGGAAGAGTTGGGCTACTCTGTCCTCGAGCACCACCACGCCATCCTCGCCTACGCAGATGACATCGTCCTCATCGGGCGGGACCCCCGAGAGCCTGCAGACCCTGCTGGATGGGGTCAACGAGGCCGGTAACTGGGCCGGCTTGCGCTTCAAGCCCAGAAAATGCGCATCACTTCACATAGACTGCAGGACCGGGTCGCCGGGTGATGCGCCAGCCTGGAGCGCAACCTGGGGTGCAACCCACCGTGATGCAGGTTGCCGGGGTCCCGATCGCCGCACTCGCTGAGGGCGACACGTATCGTCACCTGGGTGTTTCGACAGGTTACCGGAATGCCCAGTCGCCCGAGCAAGAAGTGGAAGCCATGGGGGCAGATCTCGACAAGATCCACGCCAGTCTCCTCGCCCCCTGGCAGAAGATCAACGCAGTCTCGACATTCCTCCAGTCGAGGCTGCAATTCATCTTGAGGGGAGGCCGCGTCAGGAAAGCTGTGGTGACGCGGTTCGACAAGAAGATGAAGAAGTACCTGCAAGGAGTGGATGCACCTCCCCTTGCGTGCCACTCCGCTCATCGTCCACGCCCCAACGCATGAGGGGGGAGCTGGTCTCCTCCCACTCGCAGACATGTGTGACTTGGCCACGGTCACGCATGGCTACAGGCTCCTGACGTGCAAGGACCCTGACGTAAAAGACTTGGCGTGGGCCAGCTTGTTCCAGACAACAAAGCAGAAGCTGGGCAAGCAGGAAATTTCGAAAGATGACATGGTGGGGTTCCTCAACGGGGAGACCGAGGGCGAGTTCAACCGTGATGGTGGCGCCTGGGGAACCACTGGACCTTCACACGAAGTGCAGGAAGGCGCCTCAAGAAGAGCACAGGAACGAAATGGCGCTGGAGTGAGGAGCTCCAGGAGGTCCAGATGGAAATCCCCGCACCTGAAAGTGCCGCGGGCCGCATCCTGGTCGGTCCCGGGGCACGCTCCCAAGTCTACCGGCGTCTGGCCACGGCCCGGCGCCAGGAGTACAGAAGGAGACTCGTGGCCCTTTCCAGATCAGGGGAAGGCCATGGAACCGGTCTCCCGGAACCCCGCCAGCTCCCACTTCCTCCGGGATGGCAAGTTTACTCGCTTCGCAGAATGGCGCTTCATTCACAGGGCACGTCTCAACGTGGTGCCCCTGAATGGAGCTCTGCGAGGACCAGCGAGGAACAAGATGTGCCGGCGGTGTCTTCACCCCAACGAGACGCTGCCGCACGTCCTCAACCACTGCGGCCGCCACTCCGCCGCCTGGCAGCACCCGCCACAACTCGGTGCTGCACAGGCTGGCCGCTGCCATCCCGAGGGACCCGGGCGTGGAGGTGCGGGTGAACCGTGCCGTGCCCCACACCGGGTCCTTGCTCCGTCCTGACCTGGTGGTCGTGGACGAGCCCAGGAAGAAGATCTCCATAGTGGATGTCGCGGTCCCGTTCGAGAACCGGAGCCAGGCTTTGGATCTCGTGCGGAACCACAAAGACGACGAAATACCAGGGGTTGGCAGACACACTGACTGCGCAGGGCTACACAGTTTTCAACGAGGCCCTCGTTGTCGGGTCCCTCGGATCCTGGGACCCGTGCAACGACTACGTCCTCCAGCAGTTACGTGTCCGCTGGAGGTACGCACGGAAGATGCGGCACCTCATGGTGTCTGACGTCATCAGGTGGTCCCGTGACATCTACACCGAGCACGTCACGGGCCACCGTCAGTAACCAGGTGGAGGCGCCGCCTGCCAACCCGCAACCAGTCCCAGACCAGGCCCCCGCAGTCCGGGGTCGTGGCCGTGGGAGAGGACAAGGTGGTCGTCGACCAAGGGGCAGACCAGGACCACAACCATGATGTGGGCCCCGGGCGCTGGAGCCGCGGTGCCCGCAACACCGTGGTTCGTGCCCCAACAATCGGCCACTCGGCGCCGCACCGCTGGGGGCACCAGCCCCCCACCGTTGGACCACCGGTGGAAGGGGGGGACCTGAGAGCCCCCCCGACGAAAACAGAAGTGCTGCCGGAGCGCACCAGCGCTCCACCGTTGGACCACCGGTGGAAGGGGAGGGACGCAGGTGCCCTCCCCGCTGAACACAGAAGTAGATGGCCATGGAGGCACCAGCCTCCCACCGTTGGATCACCGGTGGAAGGGGGGACTTGTGAGCCCCTCTGCAGAAAACTGAAGCAGAGGCCCGAGTGCCCAGCACTCCGCCGCGGGATCAGCGTGGGAGCAGGGTGCCTGTCCGGGCCCTGTCGTGTGCCAATGTGTGTTTGTGTGCGGACGTCTAAGTGTTGGACCGATAATGTTGTGGTTGGACCCCTAGATTTAGTTGACGAGGACGCTTTTGCCCCCCACCCTACCAGGAAGTATCAATCATGCCTGAATGCCATCATTGTTCACACTTGCAATCTCCACCACGCAATAATAATATCTACCTATTTTACACCACAGTTAAATTTGCCACTGTTCCTGCTTCCACAATAGTCATCGAACCATTAATAGCCACCCCAGCACAACACCTCAACCTAACTCACAATTAAAATAGAGCCACACACGTTTAATAACAATAATTTCCCTATGAATTTGTAAACTTAATAGCACATATGCAGCCACTGCCATAAAAAAGAAATAAAACACCAGTCACCTAATATAATGCACTCCCCATAGAGCCACATGCGGTCACTAACTATAATTCCCCCTGACATTGTAAACTTTCCTAACATTTTTGTCTCCAGCACAATAACGTACAATTAATATAACAGCAACAACAGACACCTAAAATAAATCACTCCTCGGTTTAATAATAACAAACTTCTTCTAATACCATATATACAAACCACTAGTCAAAATAGCACACTTTCAACCTCTAACTTATTAATTAAAATGCCACACAATAACCCAAGCACTTGTAACTCTTAGTAAACATCACCACAAAACTAATTACACATGTATGACCCGCCTTACTCTCAATATTGTTAAACTCACCTAAACCCACCCGTCGTAACATCACTCCCCAGTTTAATGATTTATTTTCTCCCATCCCCAATAATAACAATTAACCTGAATCTCCCCCTCTCAACACACTTCAATCTGCCTCTGCTTCTAAAATAGTCATGCATCAATAGCAGCCACCTCACCACAACTCAACACCTAAATCACAATTAAAATAGAGCCATATGCATTTAATTACAATAATTCCCCCCTGACCTAGTGCACCTGCTTAACACTGCCATAAAACACAAATATAAAACAACAGCATCACCAGACACCTAAATAAATCACCCCTCAGTTCAATAATTTCAAACTTCTTCTAATCCCATATACAAAAACCACTAGTAAAATAGCACACTTTTAACCTCTGACTTACTAAATCAAATGCCAAATATATCCCAAACACTTGTAACAAATAGTAAACACTACCACACAACTAATTACATTTGAACATCCTACCTAACACACAATACAGTAAAATTCACCTAAACCACCCATCGTAGCATCACTTTCAAAACTAATGACTTTCTCCTCTCCCCAATAATAAAAACAACATTCAACCTAAAACAACCCCTTTCAAGAAACTGCAATCTAATTTTCCCTGGTAAACAATACTATCTAAATAGTCTAAAACAATCATTTCTTTTAAATTGTTATTATTTGTTACTTTCTGAACAGCTTGCCCCCTCCATCTGAGATATTTTAAGTTTGTGGGTGTTAGACACCTTGTGTAGTTTATTAAAACTTATGTATTCTACAATGATGTTACTTAAGGTTTGCAGGTGTTAGACACCTTGTTTTCCATCAATACTCTGCACAATGTCTAATATTTAAAAGTTTTCAGCCCAGAGCTTCACTCCACATATAACATCATTACTTGAAATATCTTAAGTTTGCAGGTGTTAGACACCTTGTATAACGCTTCGTGCGAGCTCTTCTAGCAAAATTTAATTTTTTTATTTTTTTATTTTTCATTAATTTTCTTTTTCAGTGCTATGTATGTTTCTCTTTTCTCTTACAGGTTTTGATCATTATTTAAGTTTGTGAGGGTTAGACCCTCTGTATAATTTTTATTTCTCTGCTGTGTATCTTCATTCATTTCCTTTCCCAAGTGTAACATGAAGTATTTAAGGCATGCTTAGATTTGCAAAGTTGAAGGCCAGTGCCAAAGTCTGTTCTCAACCTTAACTTCTACTTCTCAACAGCAATAACTGAATGCTTGTTTACAAGATTTATCCTTGCATTGGCTACTATGCCAATTTAACATCTAGCATCTGTGGTAGGAAGGCCCCCAAGTGTGTGTGCGGGACTGACCTGAGGTGACTGGGTGGTAAGGGTCTGTCATGAGCAGGCCTTTAGTGCCCCTAAGGCTGCCACCCTTTTTACTTTCAATTTATCTGGTGCTTGTTCTTTGTAATAATGCATGGCCACAACAACTGGCACTTCTACATTAATGTTTAAATTCACTCCCCTAACTATCATAAATCTTAAAGAGGAGTGGGAAATACACCCCTGCCCAGGCCTGGTCTTGCACGGGATTGTGCACAAACTGTAGGCCAGCATTCAGAACCTAATTACAGTCAGGTTAACCATTAGGCTCCCGCCCTCATCGTGTCATTCCTCGGAGTGATGCGGTGGGGGCGGGGGGGCCACGCGTATAGGCCGTACCCTGGCTGGGGCGGCACCGCGTCGTGGCTTGTAAGGGACTTTCAATACCTTCTGGTGTCCATGTTTGGTTGGTCTCTCTGAGGCCCGGCCAAGTGTGCATGCCCTAATAGCTTGTTAGGAGAGCAGTATGGAGGCACTGTGATGTAGAGGGTGGGGGGCAGCCATAGCTGGGTTTCTTTGGGGCAGGCAGCCTGCCCATTAAACTAAAATATCTTAAGTAACTTCAGGAGGGGGCTACTCCCGGAGTAAATTTAGTTGTGGTAAAAGTGCATATGTGTGTTTAATTATTTAAGGACCCGCGGGGAGCTAGGCTCCTTGTTCGTGAATATTTTATATCTTAAGAGGGTTTTTGTTTTCTTTTCTTGCAACAGACTAGTTCTGTTTTAACGTAACTTCTTTCTTTTAGTCTAGTTAGTGACTTGCGGGGACTAGTTCCCCTTTTAACGTAACTTCTTACCTCCCGCCTTTGAGGGAGGGAACCGGCCCCAGGGGCACGGTGGGATTAGTTTCACTTTAATTCTCCCATAATCTTTGGTTTTCCGGGCGCTAGGTGCCCCTTTTTCCATTTCCTAATATGTGTTTTTAATATTGTAAAGGGTTTTGAGATATTGCTAATAAATAGCTTTCAAATCTGTTCTTATCAGCTTAATATCTGATACGTCCTGCATCGCAGGACCAGAATATTAAACTGATTTTTGGAACAGGGCGGAGTGCTAGGGGCTTGCCCCACCTCCGCCGCGGGTTGGCCCGGTATTGCAGTACCACCGGGATCGGCCCACCACAAAATGTAATAAACTTTAGTTTGTTTTTAAATGTAATAAACATTGTTACCAACTTGTAAGAATGGATGATAGTGAAAAATTGATTGTTGTAATGTAATGTGCCAAGTGCAGAGACAATACAGAAAAGTCGTGTGTACATTCAACAAATGAAGAGGAAGAGAAAGCTGATCCAGTAGGTGCTGCCCAGGGGCGGGCCGAACAGGAACTACAAGGATGCCCAAGGGACGAACTTGGAATGCGAGAACATGTAGGAACTTAGCAATTTTGTGTGCAGAATAATAGGAATTAATTATTTTATTTTATCATACAATGTAGTGCTTGTTGTGAATGTTTAATAAATTTAGCTGTGTGAGAAAAAATTCAATATAATTAACAATTAGGCAGTGTTAAATGATAATAATGATGATGTATTGAAAATGTATTTTGTCATGTCGATGCGTGAGTTTATGTAAGTGTGTGGTTAAGGCTTGTTGTGAAACCTTTTATTACTATTATTGTTATTCATTACTCATGTTAATATTTGTATGAATTGTATTGACTTTTTTTTATCTGTTGAACTACATGTGTTTGGTTAATGGAGTTTTACAATGTGCAATATTAATTTTGATGTGTATTTTAAGGGATGTTTCTCGGCCTTTCGGCTAAGATCAGAGTGTAGTATCGCTTCTCGGCCTTTTGGCTAAGATCGAAGTGTAGTATCTGCGATTCTTCTACACTTTGTCTTGGCAGCATTTTTTGTGACGGATTGCCCCCGGACCTGGTCCGGGGAGTGCGATTGACCCTGCTGGCCACTGCCTAGTGCATGCCAGCATGGGGGGCACATTGCTTAGGCAACGTTAAATATCTGTTTAGATAAAATTATATTGACAATTAAAATGTAATGTATAAAGTCAACTCTCCCAGAGAATCATTCTTGCCTTATTGAAACTGCAGTTAATCTAAGGACCAGCTTGTGCTGCAGCAAGTGGAAAGTACGGTAATTGTAAGAGCGTTGTTATGGATATACCAAGTTTTTTGTTTATTGCTGGTGAATAGTGATTCATTTGGATTGTAATACCTCGTGTCACTGTATTGAAGATATTATCAATGTACAGACCATGCTTGTGCATGTGTGGTGTAGAGTATGACGGCTCGTCGAAAGTGTACAGTCGTTTATGGAAGTCAGTAGACCTTGTTATAGCATTTGATTTAGTAATAGGGAGCCCATATAGCTCCTGGTTCATTAGGATTGTTATCGCTTCTCGGCCTTTTGGCTAAGATCAAAGTGTAGTATCTGTTCTTATCAGCTTAATATCTGATACGTCCTGCATCGCAGGACCAGAATATTAAACTGATTTTTGAACAGGGCGGAGTGCTAGGGGCTTGCCCCACCTCCGCCGCGGGTTGGGCCCGGTATTGCAGTACCACCGGGATCGGCCCCACCACAAAATGTAATAAACTTTAAGTTTGTTTTAAATGTAATAAAACATTGTTACCAACTTGTAAGAATGGATGATAGTGAAAAATTGATTGTTGTAATGTAATGTGCCCAAGTGCAGAGACAATACAGAAAAGTCGTGTGTACATTCAACAAATGAAGAGGAAGAGAAAGCTGATCCAGTAGGTGCTGCCAGGGGCGGCCGAACAGGAACTACAAGGATGCCCAAGGGACGAACTTGGAATGCGAGAACATGTAGGAACTTAGCAATTTTGTGTGCAGAATAATAGGAATTAATTATTTTATTTTATCATACAATGTAGTGCTTGTTGTGAATGTTTAATAAATTTAGCTGTGTGAGAAAAAATTCAATATAATTAACAATTAGGCAGTGTTAAATGATAATAATGATGATGTATTGAAAATGTATTTTGTCATGTCGATGCGTGAGTTTATGTAAGTGTGTGGTTAAGGCTTGTTGTGAAACCTTTTATTACTATTATTGTTATTCATTACTCATGTTAATATTTGTATGAATTGTATTGACTTTTTTTTATCTGTTGAACTACATGTGTTTGGTTAATGGAGTTTTACAATGTGCAATATTAATTTTGATGTGTATTTTAAGGGATGTTTCTCGGCCTTTCGGCTAAGATCAGAGTGTAGTATCGCTTCTCGGCCTTTTGGCTAAGATCGAAGTGTAGTATCTGCGATTCTTCTACACTTTGTCTTGGCAGCATTTTTTGTGACGGATTGCCCCCGGACCTGGTCCGGGGAGTGCGATTGACCCTGCTGGCCACTGCCTAGTGCATGCCAGCATGGGGGCACATTGCTTAGGCAACGTTAAATATCTGTTTAGATAAAATTATATTGACAATTAAAATGTAATGTATAAAGTCAACTCTCCCATGAGAATCATTCTTGCCTTATTGAAACTGCAGTTAATCTAAGGGACCAGCTTGTGCTGCAGCAAGTGGAAAGTACGGTAATTGTAAGAGCGTTGTTATGGATATACCAAGTTTTTTGTTTATTGCTGGTGAATAGTGATTCATTTGGATTGTAATACCTCGTGTCACTGTATTGAAGATATTATCAATGTACAGACCATGCTTGTGCATGTGTGGTGTAGAGTATGACGGCTCGTCGAAAGTGTACAGTCGTTTATGGAAGTCAGTAGACCTTGTTATAGCATTTGATTTAGTAATAGGGAGCCCATATAGCTCCTGGTTCATTAGGATTGTTATCGCTTCTCGGCCTTTTGGCTAAGATCAAAGTGTAGTATCTGTTCTTATCAGCTTAATATCTGATACGTCCTGCATCGCAGGACCAGAATATTAAACTGATTTTTGGAACAGGGCGGAGTGCTAGGGGCTTGCCCCACCTCCGCCGCGGGTTGGCCCGGTATTGCAGTACCACCGGGATCGGCCCACCACAAAATGTAATAAACTTTAAGTTTGTTTTAAATGTAATAAACATTGTTACCAACTTGTAAGAATGGATGATAGTGAAAAATTGATTGTTGTAATGTAATGTGCCCAAGTGCAGAGACAATACAGAAAAGTCGTGTGTACATTCAACAAATGAAGAGGAAGAGAAAGCTGATCCAGTAGGTGCTGCCAGGGGCGGCCGAACAGGAACTACAAGGATGCCCAAGGGACGAACTTGGAATGCGAGAACATGTAGGAACTTAGCAATTTTGTGTGCAGAATAATAGGAATTAATTATTTTATTTTATCATACAATGTAGTGCTTGTTGTGAATGTTTAATAAATTTAGCTGTGTGAGAAAAAATTCAATATAATTAACAATTAGGCAGTGTTAAATGATAATAATGATGATGTATTGAAAATGTATTTTGTCATGTCGATGCGTGAGTTTATGTAAGTGTGTGGTTAAGGCTTGTTGTGAAACCTTTTATTACTATTATTGTTATTCATTACTCATGTTAATATTTGTATGAATTGTATTGACTTTTTTTTATCTGTTGAACTACATGTGTTTGGTTAATGGAGTTTTACAATGTGCAATATTAATTTTGATGTGTATTTTAAGGGATGTTTCTCGGCCTTTCGGCTAAGATCAGAGTGTAGTATCGCTTCTCGGCCTTTTGGCTAAGATCGAAGTGTAGTATCTGCGATTCTTCTACACTTTGTCTTGGCAGCATTTTTTGTGACGGATTGCCCCCGGACCTGGTCCGGGGAGTGCGATTGACCCTGCTGGCCACTGCCTAGTGCATGCCAGCATGGGGGCACATTGCTTAGGCAACGTTAAATATCTGTTTAGATAAAATTATATTGACAATTAAAATGTAATGTATAAAGTCAACTCTCCCATGAGAATCATTCTTGCCTTATTGAAACTGCAGTTAATCTAAGGGACCAGCTTGTGCTGCAGCAAGTGGAAAGTACGGTAATTGTAAGAGCGTTGTTATGGATATACCAAGTTTTTTGTTTATTGCTGGTGAATAGTGATTCATTTGGATTGTAATACCTCGTGTCACTGTATTGAAGATATTATCAATGTACAGACCATGCTTGTGCATGTGTGGTGTAGAGTATGACGGCTCGTCGAAAGTGTACAGTCGTTTATGGAAGTCAGTAGACCTTGTTATAGCATTTGATTTAGTAATAGGGAGCCCATATAGCTCCTGGTTCATTAGGATTGTTATCGCTTCTCGGCCTTTTGGCTAAGATCAAAGTGTAGTATCTGTTCTTATCAGCTTAATATCTGATACGTCCTGCATCGCAGGACCAGAATATTAAACTGATTTTTGGAACAGGGCGGAGTGCTAGGGGCTTGCCCCACCTCCGCCGCGGGTTGGCCCGGTATTGCAGTACCACCGGGATCGGCCCACCACAAAATGTAATAAACTTTAAGTTTGTTTTAAATGTAATAAACATTGTTACCAACTTGTAAGAATGGATGATAGTGAAAAATTGATTGTTGTAATGTAATGTGCCCAAGTGCAGAGACAATACAGAAAAGTCGTGTGTACATTCAACAAATGAAGAGGAAGAGAAAGCTGATCCAGTAGGTGCTGCCAGGGGCGGCCGAACAGGAACTACAAGGATGCCCAAGGGACGAACTTGGAATGCGAGAACATGTAGGAACTTAGCAATTTTGTGTGCAGAATAATAGGAATTAATTATTTTATTTTATCATACAATGTAGTGCTTGTTGTGAATGTTTAATAAATTTAGCTGTGTGAGAAAAAATTCAATATAATTAACAATTAGGCAGTGTTAAATGATAATAATGATGATGTATTGAAAATGTATTTTGTCATGTCGATGCGTGAGTTTATGTAAGTGTGTGGTTAAGGCTTGTTGTGAAACCTTTTATTACTATTATTGTTATTCATTACTCATGTTAATATTTGTATGAATTGTATTGACTTTTTTTTATCTGTTGAACTACATGTGTTTGGTTAATGGAGTTTTACAATGTGCAATATTAATTTTGATGTGTATTTTAAGGGATGTTTCTCGGCCTTTCGGCTAAGATCAGAGTGTAGTATCGCTTCTCGGCCTTTTGGCTAAGATCGAAGTGTAGTATCTGCGATTCTTCTACACTTTGTCTTGGCAGCATTTTTTGTGACGGATTGCCCCCGGACCTGGTCCGGGGAGTGCGATTGACCCTGCTGGCCACTGCCTAGTGCATGCCAGCATGGGGGCACATTGCTTAGGCAACGTTAAATATCTGTTTAGATAAAATTATATTGACAATTAAAATGTAATGTATAAAGTCAACTCTCCCATGAGAATCATTCTTGCCTTATTGAAACTGCAGTTAATCTAAGGGACCAGCTTGTGCTGCAGCAAGTGGAAAGTACGGTAATTGTAAGAGCGTTGTTATGGATATACCAAGTTTTTTGTTTATTGCTGGTGAATAGTGATTCATTTGGATTGTAATACCTCGTGTCACTGTATTGAAGATATTATCAATGTAAACAGACCATGCTTGTGCATGTGTGGTGTAGAGTATGAACGGGCTCGTCGAAAGTGTACAGTCGTTTATGGAAGTCAGTAGACCTTGTTATAGCATTTGATTTTAGTAATAGGGAGCCCATATAGCTCCTGGTTCATTAGGATTGTTATCGCTTCTCGCCTTTTGGCTAAGATCAAAGTGTAGTATCTGTTCTTATCAGCTTAATATCTGATACGTCCTGCATCGCAGGACCAGAATATTAAACTGATTTTTGGAACAGGGCGGAGTGCTAGGGGCTTGCCCCACCTCCGCCGCGGGTTGGCCCCGGTATTGCAGTACCACCGGGATCGGCCCACCACAAAATGTAATAAACTTTAAGTTTGTTTTAAATGTAATAAACATTGTTACCAACTTGTAAGAATGGATGATAGTGAAAAATTGATTGTTGTAATGTAATGTGCCCAAGTGCAGAGACAATACAGAAAAGTCGTGTGTACATTCAACAAATGAAGAGGAAGAGAAAGCTGATCCAGTAGGTGCTGCCAGGGGCGGCCGAACAGGAACTACAAGGATGCCCAAGGACGAACTTGGAATGCGAGAAACATGTAGGAACTTAGCAATTTTGTGTGCAGAATAATAGGAATTAATTATTTTATTTTATCATACAATGTAGTGCTTGTTGTGAATGTTTAATAAATTTAGCTGTGTGAGAAAAAATTCAATATAATTAACAATTAGGCAGTGTTAAATGATAATAATGATGATGTATTGAAAATGTATTTTGTCATGTCGATGCGTGAGTTTATGTAAGTGTGTGGTTAAGGCTTGTTGTGAAACCTTTTATTACTATTATTGTTATTCATTACTCATGTTAATATTTGTATGAATTGTATTGACTTTTTTTTATCTGTTGAACTACATGTGTTTGGTTAATGGAGTTTTTACAATGTGCAATATTAATTTTGATGTGTATTTTAAGGATGTTTCTCGGCCTTTCGGCTAAGATCAGAGTGTAGTATCGCTTCTCGGCCTTTTGGCTAAGATCGAAGTGTAGTATCTGCGATTCTTCTACACTTTGTCTTGGCAGCATTTTTTTGTGACGGATTGCCCCCGGACCTGGTCCGGGGAGTGCGATTGACCCTGCTGGCCACTGCCTAGTGCATGCCAGCATGGGGGCACATTGCTTAGGCAACGTTTAAATATCTGTTTAGATAAAATTATATTGACAATTAAAAGTAATGTATAAAGTCAACTCTCCCATGAGAATCATTCTTGCCTTATTGAAACTGCAGTTAATCTAAGGGACCAGCTTGTGCTGCAGCAAGTGGAAAGTACGGTAATTGTAAGAGCGTTGTTATGGATATACCAAGTTTTTTGTTTTATTGCTGGTGAATAGTGTTTCATTTGGATTGTAATACCTCGTGTCACTGTATTGAAGATATTATCAATGTACAGACCATGCTTGTGCATGTGTGGTGTAGAGTATGACGGCTCGTCGAAAGTGTACAGTCGTTTTATGGAAGTCAGTAGACCTTGTTATAGCATTTGATTTAGTAATAGGGAGCCCATATAGCTCCTGGTTCATTAGGATTGTTATCGCTTCTCGGCCTTTGGCTAAGATCAAAGTGTAGTATCTGTTCTTATCAGCTTAATATCTGATACGTCCTGCATCGCAGGACCAGAATATTAAACTGATTTTTGGAACAGGGCGGAGTGCTAGGGGCTTGCCCACCTCCGCCGCGGGTTGGCCCGGTATTGCAGTACCACCGGGATCGGCCCACCACAAAATGTAATAAACTTTAAGTTTGTTTTAAATGTAATAAACATTGTTACCACTTGTAAGAATGGATGATAGTGAAAAAATGATTGTTGTAATGTAATGTGCCCAAGTGCAGAGACAATACAGAAAAGTCGTGTGTACATTCAACAAATGAAGAGGAAGAGAAAGCTGATCCAGTAGGTGCTGCCAGGGGCGGCCGAACAGGAACTACAAGGATGCCCAAGGGACGAACTTGGAATGCGAGAACATGTAGGGAACTTAGCAATTTTGTGTGCAGAATAATAGGAATTAATTATTTTATTTTATCATACAATGTAGTGCTTGTTGTGATGTTTAATAAATTTAGCTGTGTGAGAAAAAATTCAATATAATTAAACAATTAGGCAGTGTTAAATGATAATAATGATGATGTATTGAAAATGTATTTTGTCATGTCGATGCGTGAGTTTATGTAAGTGTGTGGTTAAGGCTTGTTGTGAAACCTTTTATTACTATTATTGTTATTCATTACTCATGTTAATATTGTATGAATTGTATTGACTTTTTTTTTATCTGTTGAACTACATGTGTTTGGTTAATGGAGTTTTACAATGTGCAATATTAATTTTGATGTGTATTTTAAGGGATGTTTCTCGGCCTTTCGGCTAAGATCAGAGTGTAGTATCGCTTCTCGGCCTTTTGGCTAAGATCGAAGTGTAGTATCTGCGATTCTTCTACACTTTGTCTTGGCAGCATTTTTTGTGACGGATTGCCCCCGGACCTGGTCCGGGGAGTGCGATTGACCCTGCTGGCCACTGCCTAGTGCATGCCAGCATGGGGGCACATTGCTTAGGCAACGTTAAATATCTGTTAGATAAAATTATATTGACAATTAAAATGTAATGTATAAAGTCAACTCTCCCATGAGAATCATCTTGCCTTATTGAAACTGCAGTTAATCTAAGGGACCAGCTTGTGCTGCAGCAAGTGGAAAGTACGGTAATTGTAAAGAGCGTTGTTATGGATATACCAAGTTTTTTGTTTATTGCTGGTGAATAGTGATTCATTTGGATTGTAATACCTCGTGTCACTGTATTGAAGATATTATCAATGTACAGACCATGCTTGTGCATGTGTGGTGTAGAGTATGACGGCTCGTCGAAAGTGTACAGTCGTTTTATGGAAGTCAGTAGACCTTGTTATAGCATTTGATTTAGTAATAGGGCCATATAGCTCCTGGTTCATTAGGATTGTTATCGCTTCTCGGCCTTTTGGCTAAGATCAAAGTGTAGTATCTGTTCTTATCAGCTTAATGATCTAGCCCCGAGAAGTGATTAGTTAAATAACTGTGCTCAAGAAAAGATCGTCGCAGAGGTGTTCGTGCTGTATTCACTCCGGCACGAAACGACCATACTTCCAGCAGTTCCGAGGATGGATCGACTGCTGCTGCGCCTAGGGAGGACATGGGGAACTACATGGAGATAAGGTAGGTGGTAGTCTGGCACTTGTGTTTTGTTTTTAAGTAAGTTCTTGTGGCCATCTTGTTTATTTACTTGTTTTCTTTCTGCAAGCTTTCGGCCATCTTGCATTAATTATTTGAATTTCTATTTGTCTGGCCATTTGTTGTTTGTTTATTTGAATTAAATTCGTTAATCGCGGCCATCTTTTATTGCAAACATTTAAAGTTTAACTGTTACATTTAATTTGTTAATATCTGCATAGCTTTTTGTACCTGTTAAAGTAAAGTAACTACCTATCTCGCCTTTAATTTTCCAAGTGCCAAACTATCACCTAGTAATTCCTGCAACTCAGTGTTTTGTTATGTAAGCCCCATTTCAGGTTCCCGACTGTAACTTGCATTCGTGACTCGTAGCTTTTACTGTTCACCCCAAAATAATTTTGTTTATTTAAATTCTTTTTCAGTAATACATTTTTCCGAATAATATTTAGTTGCTTTTCATATATATATTAAATTAGAGTCAATCTTTTTACTGCAGTTCCTATATTTAAATAACCACATTTAATTAATACCTGTACTTGATCTTGCTGTTTAACATTTAACTTCTACCCACAGTCTCGCCCTTGTGTTTGAATTTTTTAGCTCGGGCAAATACCACATTTAATTTTTCCTCAATTTAACTAATACCTTCAAGGCGAGTCGCGTAACTACAGTCGAAGATCGTCGCCCCTAAAGGCCTTTGGAACCCCTTCCCAAGGTGTATCTTGTTTTTCTTGAGCCTGTGTAATTGTTTTTGTCCTGTCTCCTGACTGTGTGTGTTCAATGGCCCGACAGTCCCTTGTGAATAATCTGTGTGCATCCTATAGTTTCTGTTAAGTTTTTTGCCTGTCTCTCAATTTTCCCATATTAATAATTCAATTGTTCAACATTTAAAGTAATTTCTGTATTTATTTTGGCTTAAATTCACTTTGCTCGCGATAATTATATTGCCTTGTGCCCAGGCATATCTAGTGTAATCGTGTTTAATTCTGATTTGAATTCATAACTAGGGGCAGTAAATAATTCCATATTCAGAGATTTAATTTTTCCCATTAATAGTTTCAGTGTATTTTGTCTGCTTAACTTTAAATTCAGTTTTTCGCGACCTCGTGGGTGAGTTATTTAGCGAGGTCGGTCGCCATTTTTCAACTTCCTTCTTCTTCACAGATGCTTCGCATGTGACTTTCCTGTTCGTGTCCATGGATATGCACACCAGGGGTTGAGTGTTGTGTTTGTCTTGTGTTTATTGTAATTGTTCAGTGACTTGTTTTTGTGCTTGAATCCGCCATATTGCTTTCTTTCGAATTAGCTAAAATAAATTAAAGTACTATTTATTTCTATATTTACCTTGCTGATTAAATACGCCATATTGTTTTCAGAGTAACTATTAATTGGTAATTAAAGTAATACTTATTGAATATATCTATCTATTATTATTATAATATTTATTTAATTAATTGAATATTCCTTAATTTTCTTGCAGATTTAATATATTTCCCTTTTCATTTTTATCCATAGTAATTAACCAATACATCTCAAATCTTGCTGTTGAATCTTTTAACTTAATTCCATTTACATTCTTATAGCATCACCTCAACCATATTTATTTAATTAATTAGTTTCAAGCACCTGTACCTGTCTTATTTGTTTGTATATTTGTTTCCTTTGTAGTTGCTGATCGGTAAGTGAGTAACTGTCTCTTGTCTGTGTTGTGCTAGTATTTGTGTTGCGACTTTTGTAAGTGTTCTGTTGTTGTGTTTTGCTCCTTCCAGCACTCTAGTGTACTTGTGTTGTAAGGCCCAGCCCTTGACACATTTGTACACCCCCCTAGTGTTCCAGAAACCTAGGGCACAACCAGTGACCTTGTAGTGTCTTGAGCCGCCTGTGTAGTTCTTCTCAGGACAGCGAACTGCTCCAGAAGCGGTCGTCGCTTGTCTGTTACAGCTGCCCAGGAGAAGAGTGCCTGACTTCTTAGCCCGGCACTCGGCTTGCCGCTGCACCCCCGGATTTGACTGTTGCTTCTTGGTTTACCAAGTAGCAGCCCCACCGATTGTGACTTGTGATATTTTCTTTTTAGTGGCCTGTACCTGATTAGTTTTAAGTAGAGTTTTATTTACCTTTCAGAGTTTATACTTTAGTAGAGTTCTATATATTGTTAGGTGGTTAATTGTTATATTTTCAGAGTCTATTGTTTCCTTATTTTTCAGGGTACTCTATACATACCCTTAGTGTTATCTTGTTATAAGAGTTTGTATATATTGTTCTTTTACAGATCTAGTTGTTTGCTGCTGTGCGGCTGTGTTGTTCTCTTTTTGTTAGTGTAAGTGTTTTTCAGGATGCCCGTGCGTCCCAGCTTCGTTGCGTTGCCGGCCCCAGAGGAGATCCAGTGCCCTGCGTGTGTGCGGCTTCAGCAGTTCGGGTCTGTCTTCGGACGACTGGCTGATCTGGCGGCGCATGTGCGCCGGGCGCATGACTCTGCGGGGCTATGGTTTCGCTGTGAGATTTGTAGGCCGCACGAAGAGATCCGGTCCCCTGAGGGCAGCAAGGCTGCATTTTGAGACGGTGCACCCGGGCCGGGGCATCGAGCCGGCGCTGCCGGAGGCGGATGGTACGGACTCGGATCTCGCGTCTGATGATGAGGAGGAGGATGAGAGGGTTGCCGTTCGGGAGATGGTGTCCTTGGTGCGTGACCCGGGTGAGCCGGGGTGCCTGCGCGTGCCGGTGCCACTACCGGCCGAGTTGACGTGCATCCTCTGTGGGACGCATGGCTTCGGGCTGAGGATCCGGGGGCGGTATTCAGCATGGTCGGACATGTGGAAGCACATGAAGCGACACCACCCAGAGGTGACTGCGGTGGAGTTCCGCTGCAGGTTCTGTGCTTCCGCATTTTCGGGCGCTGGATATCCGCTGAGGGTGGCTCAGAACCACGTTGCCAACGTCCACAGAGCTGAGGTGCGGAGACTCGCGGCACGCCAGGCGCGAGAGGCAGGCCTGGGCGCGCCAGCACGGACTCCACCTGCTCGTGTGGCCCGGCGGGAGGCACGGCGCTCCTCAGATGAAGACGCTGATGATCCGCAGCCCCGGCCGTTGCCGCCGCGGCTGCCGTCTCCGGTGCCTGGTCCCTCCCACCGTCTCTCTCCGCCTGCACGAGAGGAAGGCCAGGAGACATGTGTTGTTTTGCCCCCCCAGGAAGAAGAGACGGACATCACCTGGACCCGTCACGCCGGCGCGCGACGATGCAACGGGGAGGGAGGCTTTGTTTCTGTGCCGCAGGAAGAAGCTGTCACTGTCGCTCCGCACGACACCCCCTCCCTGGATCACCGGCACCCAAAGGGACTCCGGCACCTGCGCTCCCCGCAGGTGACCACCAACGAGGAGGAGGCGGCCCAGCTTCTGTCCAGAATGCTGCCGCTGCACCCGAGGCCATCACCAGGCCCGGCGTGCCGTCCCCTCCTATACCGAACGGGAGGATGTCCCAGCGCCGGCGCCGGAGCAGGAGTGCATCGGAGTAGAGGAGGAGAGAGGAGAGGGTCTGCCACCCAGGGACTGGCAGACCGGAGATGCCCCCAGTATGTCTCCTGGGGGAAGCACACCTGAGCAGCGGACTGCACCCGGAGTTGCACGTGGTGCCAGCCCCACCTCATCAGGTTCCCACTCCTGCACTCGGAGGGAGGAACCCAAACTGATCCAGACCATGATGAGGAGCTGCCAGGAAGATGTGAGATGGGGACGCAGACGGAGGATGACGTCGCCCCAGAGCAGGAGGCTGCCGACGCGGCGGTGCAGGCGGAGGTGCCGGCGCCGGTGGAGCCAACTGTGGGCGTGGTCGGGGGGAGGGTGCGGCCTCCCCCGGCCGCGCGGGAGCTGTCTGGTCCTGGCGTGGGGCTGCCCACCCAGAATGCCCGGGAGGTACGAGAGGAGGTCCCCCGGGCGCGTCACGGCCAGCAGCCCAGGGAGAACCGCCACCAGGTCCGAGGACGCCCAGCAGAGGCGGCAGACCACCAGTCCGCCTCGGAAGACGAAGGAGAAGACGGCGAACCCGAGGTCCGGCCCAGCCAAGTCCAGCTGGAGTGGATGGGCTCGGATCTCGGCAGCCGAGGAAGACTGGGAATCCCTGGAGCACGTCTGCGACGAGTACACGGAGTTTGTCGTCGCCCCTCAAGGTACGAGAAGAAGAGGGGGGCGCGGCACGTGCTCCAGGGGGTGGCGAAGGAGCGAGGGGTGGGCCGGAGAGGGCCCGGCAACCCCGCCCGCCAGCCGCAGGCGGCGGCCGGCATTTGCATTTGACGGGGAGGCCGCCGCCTAGATCCAGAAATTGTACAGGGCCAAACCCCAAGAAGGCGATGCAGGAGATCCTGGAAACAGAGTCTCCCTATTGCCGGATTGCGGGAGCCCGCCTGCAGGACCACTTCACAGAGACATTCTCAGGACCATGGCTACGAAGTGGGTCCCACGCCTGCAGGTTGCGCACTGGCACACGATGATCCGACAGAGGAGGAAGTGGACGAGCTGGCCAGACCATTCACCACCAGGGAGGTCGCGAAGAAGCTCGCCCGCACCAAGAACACGGCACCTGGGCAGGATGGCATCAGGTACAATTTGTTGAAGAGGGCTGACCCAGGTTGCCACGTGCTTGCGGCCCTCTACACCGCAGTGCACGCCCACAATCGTGTCCCCGGATCGTGGAAGAGGTCCAACACGGTCCTCATCTACAAGGATGGCGACAAGGACGTCCCAGACAACTGGCGTCCGATTGCGCTCAGCACCACCATTTCCCAAGCTGTTCCTGTCGGTGGTCGCTGCCCGCCTGGGCGCGTGGGCTGCCCGGACGGGGCGCATCTCCAAGCAGCAGAAGGGCTTCATGGAGTACGAGGGCTGCTTGGAGCACAACTTTGTCCTGCAGTCCATCCTGGATGACTGCAGGGCGAAGAAACGCGAGGTCGCCATCGCCTGGCTGGATCTCGCCAACGCGTTCGGGTCCATCCCGCACGCGTACATCCAGCACTCGCTCACAGAGATGAGGGTACCCGAGACGCTGCGTGCCCTCATCGCGGACCTGTACCACGGCGGGACGACACGGGTCCGTTCCGAGGATGGCTTCACGGAGGAGATCCCGATCCGTGCTGGCGTCCGTCAGGGCTGTCCCCTCAGCCCCATTCTCTTCAACCTCAGCATGGAGGCAGTGCTGAGGACGGCCGCCAGAAGGGAGGAAGAGTTGGGCTACTCTGTCCTCGAGCACCACCACGCCATCCTCGCCTACGCAGATGACATCGTCCTCATCGGGCGGGACCCCGAGAGCCTGCAGACCCTGCTGGATGGGGTCAACGAGGCCGGTAACTGGGCCGGCTTGCGCTTCAAGCCCAGAAAATGCGCATCACTTCACATAGACTGCAGGACCGGTCGCCGGGTGATGCGCCAGCCTGGAGCGCAACCTGGGGTGCAACCCACCGTGATGCAGGTTGCCGGGGTCCCGATCGCCGCACTCGCTGAGGGCGACACGTATCGTCACCTGGGTGTTTCGACAGGTTACCGGAATGCCCAGTCGCCCCGAGCAAGAAGTGGAAGCCATGGGGGCAGATCTCGACAAGATCCACGCCAGTCTCCTCGCCCCCCTGGCAGAAGATCAACGCAGTCTCGACATTCCTCCAGTCGAGGCTGCAATTCATCTTGAGGGGAGGCCGCGTCAGGAAAGCTGTGGTGACGCGGTTCGACAAGAAGATGAAGAAGTACTGCAAGGAGTGGATGCACCTCCCCTTGCGTGCCACTCCCGCTCATCGTCCACGCCCCAACGCATGAGGGGGGGAGCTGGTCTCCTCCCACTCGCAGACATGTGTGACTTGGCCACGGTCACGCATGGCTACAGGCTCCTGACGTGCAAGGACCCTGACGTAAAAGACTTGGCGTGGGCCAGCTTGTTCCAGACAACAAAGCAGAAGCTGGGCAAGCAGGAAATTTCGAAAGATGACATGGTGGGGTTCCTCAACGGGGAGACCGAGGGGCGAGTTCAACCGTGATGGTGGCGCCCTGGGGAACCACTGGACCTTCACACGAAGTGCAGGAAGGCGCCTCAAGAAGAGCACAGGAACGAAATGGCGCTGGAGTGAGGAGCTCCAGGAGGTCCAGATGGAAATCCCCGCACCTGAAAGTGCCGCGGGCCGCATCCTGGTCGGTCCCGGGGCACGCTCCCCAAGTCTACCGGCGTCTGGGCCACGGCCCGGCGCCAGGAGTACAGAAGGAGACTCGTGGCCCTTCCAGATCAGGGGAAGGCCATGGAACCGGTCTCCCGGGAACCCCGCCAGCTCCCACTTCCTCCGGGATGGCAAGTTTACTCGCTTCGCAGAATGGCGCTTCATTCACAGGGCACGTCTCAACGTGGTGCCCCTGAATGGAGCTCTGCGAGGACCAGCGAGGAACAAGATGTGCCGGCGGTGTCTTCACCCCAACGAGACGCTGCCGCACGTCCTCAACCACTGCGGCCGCCACTCCGCCGCCTGGCAGCACCGCCACAACTCGGTGCTGCACAGGCTGGCCGCTGCCATCCCGAGGGACCCGGGCGTGGAGGTGCGGGTGAACCGTGCCGTGCCCCACACCGGGTCCTTGCTCCGTCCCTGACCTGGTGGTCGTGGACGAGCCCAGGAAGAAGATCTCCATAGTGGATGTCGCGGTCCCGTTCGAGAACCGGAGCCAGGCTTTGGATCTCGTGCGGACCACAAAGACGACGAAATACCAGGGGTTGGCAGACACACTGACTGCGCAGGGCTACACAGTTTTCAACGAGGCCCCTCGTTGTCGGGTCCCTCGGATCCTGGGACCCGTGCAACGACTACGTCCTCCAGCAGTTACGTGTCCGCTGGAGGTACGCACGGAAGATGCGGCACCTCATGGTGTCCTGACGTCATCAGGTGGTCCCGTGACATCTACACCGAGCACGTCACGGGCCACCGTCAGTACCAGGTGGAGGCGCCGCCTGCCAACCCGCAACCAGTCCCCAGACCAGGCCCCCGCAGTCCGGGGTCGTGGCCGTGGGAGAGGACAAGGTGGTCGTCGACCAAGGGGCAGACCAGGACCACAACCATGATGTGGGCCCCGGGCGCTGGAGCCGCGGTGCCCGCAACACCGTGGTTCGTGCCCCAACAATCGGCCACTCGGCGCCGCACCGCTGGGGGCACCAGCCCCCCACCGTTGGACCACCGGTGGAAGGGGGGGACCTGAGAGCCCCCCCGACGAAAACAGAAGTGCTGCCGGAGCGCACCAGCGCTCCACCGTTGGACCACCGGTGGAAGGGGAGGGACGCAGGTGCCCTCCCCGCTGAACACAGAAGTAGATGGCCATGGAGGCACCAGCCTCCCACCGTTGGATCACCGGTGGAAGGGGGGACTTGTGAGCCCCTCTGCAGAAAACTGAAGCAGAGGCCCGAGTGCCCCAGCACTCCGCCGCGGGATCAGCGTGGGAGCAGGGTGCCTGTCCGGGCCCTGTCGTGTGCCAATGTGTGTTTGTGTGCGGACGTCTAAGTGTTGGACCGATAATGTTGTGGTTGGACCCCTAGATTTAGTTGACGAGGACGCTTTTGCCCCCCACCCTACCAGGAAGTATCAATCATGCCTGAATGCCATCATTGTTCACACTTGCAATCTCCACCACGCAATAATAATATCTACCTATTTTACACCACAGTTAAATTTGCCACTGTTCCTGCTTCCACAATAGTCATGCACCATTAATAGCCACCCCAGCACAACACCACACCTAACTCACAATTAAAATAGAGCCACACACGTTTAATAACAATAATTTCCCTATGAATTTGTAAACTTAATAGCACATATGCAGCCACTGCCATAAAAAAGAAATAAAACACCAGTCACCTAATATAATGCACTCCCCATAGAGCCACATGCGGTCACTAACTATAATTCCCCCTGACATTGTAAACTTTCCTAACATTTTTGTCTCCAGCACAATAACGTACAATTAATATAACAGCAACAACAGACACCTAAAATAAATCACTCCTCGGTTTAATAATAACAAACTTCTTCTAATACCATATATACAAACCACTAGTCAAAATAGCACACTTTCAACCTCTAACTTATTAATTAAAATGCCACACAATAACCCAAGCACTTGTAACTCTTAGTAAACATCACCCACAAAACTAATTACACATGTATGACCCGCCTTACTCTCAATATTGTTAAACTCACCTAAACCCACCCGTCGTAACATCACTCCCCAGTTTAATGATTTATTTTCTCCCATCCCCAATAATAACAATTAACCTGAATCTCCCCCTCTCAACACACTTCAATCTGCCTCTGCTTCTAAAATAGTCATGCATCATTAGCAGCCACCTCACCACAACTCAACACCTAAATCACAATTAAAATAGAGCCATATGCATTTAATTACAATAATTCCCCCCTGACCTAGTGCACCTGCTTAACACTGCCATAAAACACAAATATAAAACAACAGCATCACCAGACACCTAAATAAATCACCCCTCAGTTCAATAATTTCAAACTTCTTCTAATCCCATATACAAAAACCACTAGTAAAATAGCACACTTTTAACCTCTGACTTACTAAATCAAATGCCAAATAATATCCCAAACACTTGTAACAAATAGTAAACACTACCACACAACTAATTACATTTGAACATCCTACCTAACACACAATACAGTAAAATTCACCTAAACCACCCATCGTAGCATCACTTTCAAAACTAATGACTTTCTCCTCTCCCCAATAATAAAAACAACATTCAACCTAAAACAACCCCTTTCAAGAAACTGCAATCTAATTTTCCCTGGTAAACAATACTATCTAAATAGTCTAAAACAATCATTTCTTTTAAATTGTTATTATTTGTTACTTCTGAACAGCTTGCCCCCTCCATCTGAGATATTTTAAGTTTGTGGGTGTTAGACACCTTGTGTAGTTTATTAAAACTTATGTATTCTACAATGATGTTACTTAAGGTTTGCAGGTGTTAGACACCTTGTTTTCCATCAATACTCTGCACAATGTCTAATATTTAAAAGTTTTCAGCCCAGAGCTTCACTCCACATATAACATCATTACTTGAAATATCTTAAGTTTGCAGGTGTTAGACACCTTGTATAACGCTTCGTGCGAGCTCTTCTAGCAAAAATTTAATTTTTTTATTTTTTTATTTTTCATTAATTTTCTTTTTCAGTGCTATGTATGTTTCTCTTTTCTCTTACAGGTTTGATCATTATTTAAGTTTGTGAGGGTTAGACCCTCTGTATAATTTTTATTTCTCTGCTGTGTATCTTCATTCATTTCCTTTCCCAAGTGTAACATGAAGTATTTAAGGCATGCTTAGATTTGCAAAGTTGAAGGCCAGTGCCAAAGTCTGTTCTCAACCTTAACTTCTACTTCTCAACAGCAATAACTGAATGCTTGTTTACAAGATTTATCCTTGCATTGGCTACTATGCCAATTTAACATCTAGCATCTGTGGTAGGAAGGCCCCCAAGTGTGTGTGCGGGACTGACCTGAGGTGACTGGGTGGTAAGGGTCCTGTCATGAGCAGGCCTTTAGTGCCCCTAAGGCTGCCACCCTTTTTACTTTCAATTTATCTGGTGCTTGTTCTTTGTAATAATGCATGGCCACAACAACTGGCACTTCTACATTAATGTTTAAATTCACTCCCCTAACTATCATAAATCTTAAAGAGGAGTGGGAAATACACCCCTGCCCAGGCCTGGTCTTGCACACAACAGGGATTGTGCACAAACTGTAGGCCAGCATTCAGAACCTAATTACAGTCAGGTTAACCATTAGGCTCCCGCCCTCATCGTGTCATTCCTCGGAGTGATGCGGTGGGGGCGGGGGGGGCCACGGCGTATAGGGCCGTACCCTGGCTGGGGCGGCACCGCGTCGTGGCTTGTAGGGACTTCAATACCTTCTGGTGTCCATGTTTGGTTGGTCTCTCTGA
>NW_026962692.1:0-22500 GCF_032445375.1 Bacillus rossius redtenbacheri | reverse complement strand
ACATTTCATTGTTAACAGAGGGGAACCATTACTTGGTTAAGACGATAGGACACGCGTTCCCCACCATTTCGCATCCAATCGAATTGCCGCACAAGAGCTCGTTACCTGAGAAAGGTATAGCATTGGCTCGCAGCTAGTGTATTGCAGTTCAGACAGATAGGCCACTTTAGATAGTTCTTAGTGTTCACAGTTATCACCAAGACTAGACCCATATGGATTTAATTCTTCAAGGAGCAGCGGTCCACCAATAAGAGAGATGAAGACATGTTTTCGGATGGCCACAACGCCCCCTCGCCACCCAAATGTGCATGTTTTAAGTGTACATTGGGAGTCGACGGAACATCGGGAGTCCGCTTGCTTTCTCCGGATCAGCTGCCACCCCCCTGATCTACCAGATAGACAAGAACATGTCTTCTCCACCAATCTCATCCACCGAAGCTCCGATCATGGCTTCTTCTACCTTTATACTGATATACCCCCACGGAGCAACATGCGGGCAAGGGAACTCTTGCTACCCTTCAGTAAAGCAGGTATCTCTTATAGATGGTGACTGCACCTTGGCCAGGATTGAAGACCGCGACTAACCCCTTTGAAACTTGTCTCTCAGGGAGCTGCGATCCATCAAACATTTCATTGTTAACAGAGGGGAACCATTACTTGGTTAAGACGATAGGACACGCGTTCCCCACCATTTCGCATCCAATCGAATTGCCGCACAAGAGCTCGTTACCTAAGAAAGGTATAGCATTGGCTCGCAGCTAGTGTATTGCAGTTCAGACAGATAGGCCACTTTAGATAGTTCTTAGTGTTCACAGTTATCACCAAGACTAGACCCATATGGAATTAATTCTTCAAGGAGCAGCGGTCCACCAATAAGAGAGATGAAGACATGTTTTCGGATGGCCACAACGCCCCCTCGCCACCCAAATGTGCATGTTTCAAGTGTACATTGGGAGTCGACGGAACATCGGGAGTCCGCTTGCTTTCTCCGGATCAGCTGCCACCCCCCTGATCTACCAGATAGACAAGAACATGTCTTCTCCGCCAATCTCATCCACCGAAGCTCCGATCATGGCTTCTTCTACCTTTATACTGATATACCCCCACGGAGCAACATGCGGGCAAGGGAACTCTTGCTACCCTTCAGTAAAGCAGGTATCTCTTATAGATGGTGACTGCACCTTGGCCAGGATTGAAGACCGCGACTAACCCCTTTGAAACTTGTCTCTCAGGGAGCTGCGATCCATCAAACATTTCATTGTTAACAGAGGGGAACCATTACTTGGTTAAGACGACCGGACACGCGTTCCCCACCATTTCGCATCCAATCGAATCGCCGCACAAGAGCTCGTTACCTGAGAAAGGTATAGCATTGGCTCGCAGCTTGTGTATTGCAGTTCAGACAGATAGGCCACTTTAGATAGTTCTTCGTGTTCACAGTTAAGACCACGGCTAGACCCATATGGAATTAATTCTTCAAGGAGCAGCGGTACACCAAGCATTTCATTGTGTACTAGAAAGCACCTCTACCATGTAACAAACATACGACCACCAAATTTCTGCTTACTTCCCCCAGCGGATAGTATTTGCTAGTATCATCCACAAAGTAAATCAATTTTTTCAATGTACCGCTTCTTGGGGGAACTGGGCATGAATCAATCAAGCATTTTGAGGTAGCATGTCCGCTTCACCGCGAGGTGCTCTGAATACCATTATACATTCTTTTTCATCATCCACTTTCAGACCACTACAAGACCCATACTGAATTAATTCCTCAAGGAGCTGCAGTCCACAAAACATTTTACTGTGTACTAGAGGGCACCTCCACCATGTAACAGAAAACATACAACCTTCTTAATTTAATTCTGCATTGTTTCCCAGACGATTTGTTAGCCATACAACAGTACCATCCACAGTAATTCACCTCTTTGAAATCCAATGCATTGTAGAGAAACTGAGGTGGTAGCATTCAAACCGTTCTGTAATGTTAATTCTGCTTCATAGAAAGGTGCTACAGGTTCCACAATAATTAATTGGATATTTTTGCAATATATATAGGGCGAGAAAACTCGGGGGGACTCCCTTTTCATTTATGTACATATTCTTTCCATATTGCAAATAATTCCAATTTTTCCCGATTGCATGTCCCCCTAATATACCCAAAATGGGCCTATCGATGGGTTCACAAAGGTACCCAAAATATGAGATTTTGACTGAAAGAGGCTGGCTAACTTCCGGGAACATGATCATAGGAAATAGGTCAAAATCCCGAATCGCAGTTGTTTACGAACAACCACGAACGGAGACTTAAAATAACCTATAAGGCTGGAATTCATGGGGCCTGTATAACAGGCATTTACACAGACTCTCGGGAGGGAGGGCTCTGTGGCCGGGAGAATTTTCTGGCTCCCCGCCCGAAACTTTTCAGAGTCCCTAATGCCTGCTTGAATGTGAATAAGCAGAGCCCGGTAGCTGATATTTTGCCGGGGTGTGGAGGCCCCGGTCGCCGCCAAATTCCTCTGGTCACAGCTTGTGTTAATACACATGTTAATTTTACATGCAAACCACCAATGACAATTTTCCTCGGCCGCGGAGGCCTCGGTCGCCGCCAGAATTTTCTGGTTCCCGCTCAATATATTGCAGAGTCCTGCAGGCCTGCTTCTGTAGGAATATGCAGAGCCCGGTAGCTGATATTTTGCCGGGGTGAGGAGGCCTCGGTCGCCGCCAAATTCCTCTCATCCCAGCTTGTGTTAATACACATGTTAATTTTACATGCAAAACCACCAATTACCATTTCCTCGGCCGCGGAGGCCTCGGTCGCCGGGAGATTTTCCTGGCTCCCCGCTCAATATACTGCACAGTCCCGCAGGCCTGTCTCCAGTGGAATACACACAGTCCGAGAGCCGAAAATTTGCCGGGGTGTGGAGGCCTCGGTCGCCAACAGATTGCCATAGGCTCTGGCTGCAATATTTACCGTGTATTTTTTCCCTCCAGAGACACCACTACACCCTATATAACCCAAAATGGGCCTTGACGCGTGTACACGCGGAGCCCGAGCGCCGAGAGTTCTCCCGGCCGCGGAGGCCTCGGTCGCCGGGAGAATTTCAACGGCCCCTGCTCGAAATTTTTCTAAGTCCAGAATGCCTGCTTCTCCCAGCCTGTGTTAATACACATGTTAATTTAACATGTAAAATCACCAAGGACCATTTCCTCGGCCGCGGAGGCCTCGGTCACCGCCAGAATTTTCTGGCTGCCCGCTCCCCATGGGTAGACGCGCTGCCCAAGCGCCGAGAGTTCTCCCGGCCGCGGAGGCCTCGGTCGCCGGGAGAATTTCTCCGGCCCCTGCTCGAAATTTTTCAAAGTCCAGAATGCCTGCTTCTCCCAGCATGTGTTAATACACATGTTAATTTAACATGTAATATTACCAATGACCTTTTCCTCGGCCGCGGAGGCCTCGGTCGCCGCCAGAATTTTCTGGCTGCCCGCTCCCCATGGGTAGACGCGGAGCCCGAGCGCCGAGAGTTCTCCCGGCCGCGGAGGCCTCGGTCGCCGGGAGAATTTCTCCGGCCCCTGCTCGAAATTTTTCAAAGTCCAGAATGCCTAGTTCTCCCAGCCTGTGTTAATACACATGTTAATTTAACATGTAAAATTACCAAGGATTATTATCCCGGCCGCAGAGGCCTCGGTCGCCGCCAGAAATTTCTGGCTCCCCGCTCAATGTATTGCAGAGTCCCGCAGGCTTGCTTCTCCAAGCCTGTGTTAATACACATGTTAATTTAACATGTAAAATTACAGAGGATTATTTCCCCGGCCGCGGAGGCCTCGGTCGCCGCCAGAATTTTCTGGCTGCCCGCTCAATGTATTGCAGAGTCCCGCAGGCTTGCTTCTCCAAGCCTGTGTTAATACACATGTTAATTTAACATGCAAAATCACCAATGACAAATTCCTCGGCCGCGGAGGCCTCGATCGCCGGGAAAATGTTCTGGCTCCCTGCTCGAATTTTTTTTCTAAGTCCCGATTCGCTATTACAGGCTGGCGCACGGAGTCCGAGGGGCGTAAATATGCCGGGTAGTGGTGCCTTCCGTCGCCGAGACATTTTACAATTGCCTGGGAGCAGTATTTAACATGTTAATTTTTTCCCCTCGTGACACCACTACCCCCTATATAACGCAAAATGGGCCTTGCCAAGGGGGCGCGCAACGCCCGAGCGCGGGCGTTTTTCCCGGCCGCCGAGACCTCCATCGCCGGGAGAATGTCTTCAGCTATTTGCTAGATTTCCCGATTCGCCCCGCACGACAAACAACCACGAACGAGGTGGTTTTCGAGAGTTCTCCCGGCCGCGGAGGCCTCGGTCGCAGGGAGAATTTCCCTGGCCCCTGCTCGAAATTTTTCTAAGTCCAGAATGCCTGCATCTCCCAGCCTGTGTTAAAACACATGTTAATTTAACATGTAAAATTACCAATGACCATTTCCTCGGCCGCAGAGGCCTCGGTCGCAGCCAGAATTTTCTGGCTCCCTGCTCAATATATTGCAGAGTCCCGCATGCTTGCTTCTCCAAGCCTGTGTTAATACACATGTTAATTTAACATGTAAAATTACCGAGGATTATTTCCCCGGCCGCGGAGGCCTCGGTCGCCGCCAGAAATTTCTGGCTCCCCGCTCAATATATTGCAGCGACCCGCAGGCTTGCTTCTCCCAGCCTGTGTTAATACACATGTTAATTTAACATGTAAAATCACCAAGGACCATTTCCTCGGCCGCGGAGGCCTCGGTCGCCGCCAGAATTTTCTGGCTGCCCGCTCCCCATGTGTAGACGCGGAGCCCGAGCGCCGAGAGTTCTCCCGGCCGCGGAGGCCTCGTAGCCGGGAGAATTTCTCGGGCCCCTGCTCGAAATTTTTCTAAGTCCAGAATGCCTGCTTCTCCCAGCCTGTGTTAATACACATGTTAATTTAACATGTAATTTTACCAATGACCTTTTCCTCGGCCGCGGAGGCCTCGGTCGCCGCCAGAATTTTCTGGCTCCCGGCTCAATATATTACAGAGTCCCGCAGGCCTGTCTCCAGTGGAATACACACAGTCCGAGAGCCGAAAATTTGCCGGGGTGTGGAGGCCTCGGTCGCCAACAGATTGCCATAGGCTCTGGCTGCAATATTTACCGTGTATTTTTTCCCTCCAGAGACACCACTACCCCCTATAAAACCCAAAATAGGCCTTGCGGTGGGTACACGCAGAGCCCGAGCGCCGAAGTTCTCCCGGCCGCGGAGGCCTCGGTCGCCGGGAGAATTTCTCCGGCCCCTGCTCGAAATTTTTCAAAGTCCAGAATGCCTGCTTCTCCCAGCCTGTGTTAATACACATGTTAATTTAACATGTTAAATTATCGAGGATTATTTCCCCGGCCGTGGAGGCCTCGGTCGCCGCCAGAATTTTCTGGCTCCCCGCTCAATATATTGCAGAGTCCCGCAGGCTTGCTTCTCCCAGCCTGTGTTAATACACATGTTAATTTAACATGTAAAATCACCGAGGACCATTTCCTCGGCCGCGGAGGCCTCGGTCGCCGCCAGAATTTTCTGGCTCACCTCTCAATGTATTGCAGAGTCCCGCAGGCTTGGTTCTCCAAGCCTGTGTTAATACACATGTTAATTTAACATGTAAAATTACCGAGGATTATTTCCCCGGCCGCGGAGGCCTCGGTCGCCGCCAGAATTTTCTGGCTCCCCGCTCAATGTATTGCAGAGTCCCGCAGGCTTGGTTCTCCAAGCCTGTGTTAATACACATGTTAATTTAACATGTAAAATTACCGAGGATTATTTCCCCGGCCACGGAGGCCTCGGTCGCCGACAGAATTGTCTGGCTCCCTGCTCGAATTTTTTCTAAGTCCCGATTCGCTATTACAGGCTGGCGCACGGAGTCAGAGGGGCGGGAATTCGCCGGGTAGTGGTGCCTTCCGTCGCCGAGACATTTTTCTATTGCCTGGAAGCTGTATTTAACATGTTAATTTTTTCCCCCTCGGGACACCACTACCCCCTATATAACCCAACATGGGCCTTGCCGCGGGTACACGCGGAGCCCGAGCGCCGAGTGTTCTCCCGGCCGCGGAGGCCTCGGTCGCCGGGAGAATTTCTCCGGCCCCTGCTCGAAATTTTTCAAAGTCCAGAATGCCTGCTTCTCCCAGCCTGTGTTAATACACATGTTAATTTAACATGTTAAATTACCGAGGATTATTTCCCCGGCCGTGGAGGCCTCGGTCGCCGCCAGAATTTTCTGGCTCCCCGCTCAATATATTGCAGAGTCCCGCAGGCTTGCTTTTCCCAGCCTGTGTTAATACACATGTTAATTTAACATGTAAAATTACCAATGACCATTTCCTCGGCCGCAGAGGCCTCGGTCGCCGCCAGAATTTTCTGGCTCCCCGCTCAATGTATTGCAGAGTCCCGCAGGCATGCTTCTCCAAGCCTGTGTTAATACACATGTTAATTTAACATGTTAAATTACCGAGGATTATTTCCCCGGCCGTGGAGGCCTCGGTCGCCGCCAGAATTTTCTGGCTCCCCGCTCAATATATTGCAGAGTCCCGCAGGCTTGCTTTTCCCAGCCTGTGTTAATACACATGTTAATTTAACATGTAAAATCACCAAGGACCATTTCCTCGGCCGCGGAGGCCTCGGTCGCCGCCAGAATTTTCTGGCTTCCCGCTCCCCATGGGTAGACGCGGAGCCCGAGCGCCGAGAGTTCTCCCGGCCGCGGAGGCCTCGGTCGCCGGGAGAATTTCTCCGGCCCCTGCTCGAAATTTTTCAAAGTCTAGAATGCCTAGTTCTCCCAGCCTGTGTTAATACACATGTTAATTTAACATGTAAAATTACCAAGGATTATTATCCCGGCCGCAGAGGCCTCGGTCGCCGCCAGAAATTTCTGGCTCCCCGCTCAATGTATTGCAGCGTCCCGCAGGCTTGCTTCTCCAAGCCTGTGTTAATACACATGTTAATTTAACATGTAAAATTACAGAGGATTATTTCCCCGGCCGCGGAGGCCTCGGTCGCCGCCAGAATTTTCTGGCTGCCCGCTCAATGTATTGCAGAGTCCCGCAGGCTTGCTTCTCCAAGCCTGTGTTAATACACATGTTAATTTAACATGCAAAATCACCAATGACAAATTCCTCGGCCGCGGAGGCCTCGATCGCCGGGAAAATGTTCTGGCTCCCTGCTCGAATTTTTTTTCTAAGTCCCGATTCGCTATTACAGGCTGGCGCACGGAGTCCGAGGGGCGTAAATATGCCGGGTAGTGGTGCCTTCCGTCGCCGAGACATTTTACAATTGCCTGGGAGCAGTATTTAACATGTTAATTTTTTCCCCTCGGGACACCACTACCCCCTATATAACCCAAAATGGGCCTTGCCAAGGGGGCGCGCAACGCCCGAGCGCGGGCGTTTTTCCCGGCCGCCGAGGCCTCCATCGCCGGGAGAATGTCTTCAGCTATTTGCTAGATTTCCCGATTCGCCCCGCACGGCAAACAACCACGAACGAGGTGGTTTTCGAGAGTTCTCCCGGCCGCGGAGGCCTCGGTCGCCGGGAGAATTTCTCGGGCCCCTGCTCGAAATTTTTCTAAGTCCAGAATGCCTGCATCTCCCAGCCTGTGTTAAAACACATGTTAATTTAACATGTAAAATTACCAATGACCATTTCCTCGGCCGCAGAGGCCTCGGTCGCAGCCAGAATTTTCTGGCTCCCTGCTCAATATATTGCAGAGTCCCGCATGCTTGCTTCTCCCAGCCTGTGTTAATACACATGGTTATTTAACATGTAAAATTACCGAGGATTATTTCCCTGGCCGCAGAGGCCGCGGTCGCCGCCAGAATTTTCTGGCTCCCCGCTCAATGTATTGCAGAGTCCCGCAGGCTTGCTTCTCCAAGCCTGTGTTAATACACATGTTAATTTAACATGTAAAATTACCGAGGATTATTTCCCCGGCCGCGGAGGCCTCGGTCGCCGCCAGAATTTTCTGGCTCCCCGCTCAATATATTGCAGCGACCCGCAGGCTTGCTTCTCCCAGCCTGTGTTAATACACATGTTAATTTAACATGTAAAATTACCGAGGATTATTTCCCCGGCCGCGGAGGCTTCGGTCGCCGCCAGAATTTTCTGGCTCCCGGCTCAATATATTACAGAGTCCCGCAGGCCTGTCTCCAGTGGAATACACACAGTCCGAGAGCCGAAAATTTGCCGGGGTGTGGAGGCCTCGGTCGCCAACAGATTGCCATAGGCTCTGGCTGCAATATTTACCGTGTATTTTTTCCCTCCAGAGACACCACTACCCCCTATATAACCCAAAATGGGCCTTGCGGCGTGTACACGCGGAGCCCGAGCGCCGAAGTTCTCCCGGCCGCGGAGGCCTCGGTCGCCGGGAGAATTTCTCCGGCCCCTGCTCGAAATTTTTCAAAGTCCAGAATGCCTGCTTCTCCCAGCCTGTGTTAATACACATGTTAATTTAACATGTAAAATTACCGAGGATTATTTCCCCGGCCGCGGAGGCCTCGGTCGCCGCCAGAATTTTCTGGCTCCCCGCTCAATGTATTGCAGAGTCCCGCAGGCTTGCTTCTCCCAGCCTGTGTTAATACACATGTTAATTTAACATGTAAAATCATTGAGGACCATTTCCTCGGCCGCGGAGGCCTCGGTCGCCGCCAGAATTTTCTGGCTCCCCGCTCAATGTATTGCAGAGTCCCGCAGGCTTGCTTCTCCCAGCCTGTGTTAATACACATGTTAATTTAACATGTAAAATCAACAAGGACCATTTCCTCGGCCGCGGAGGCCTCGGTCGCCGCCAGAATTTTCTGGCTGCCCGCTCCCCATTGGTAGACGCGGAGCCCGAGCGCCGAGAGTTCTCCCGGCCGCGGAGGCCTCGGTCGCCGGGAGAATTTCTCCGGCCCCTGCTCGAAATTTTTCAAAGTCCAGAATGCCTGCTTCTCCCAGCATGTGTTAATACACATGTTAATTTAACATGTAATATTACCAATGACCTTTTCCTCGTCCGCGGAGGCCTCGGTCGCCGCCAGAATTTTCTGGCTGCCCGCTCCCCATGGGTAGACGCGCTGCCCGAGCGCCGAGATTTCTCCCGGCCGCGGAGGCCTCTGTCGCCGGGAGAATTTCTCTGGCCCCTGCTCGAAATTTTTCAAAGTCCAGAATGCCTAGTTCTCCCAGCCTGTGTTAATACACATGTTAATTTAACATGTAAAATTACCAAGGATTATTATCCCGGCCGCAGAGGCCTCGGTCGCCGCCAGAAATTTCTGGCTCCCCGCTCAATGTATTGCAGAGACCCGCAGGCTTGCTTCTCCAAGCCTGTGTTAATACACATGTTAATTTAACATGTAAAATTACCGAGGATTATTTCCCCGGCCGCGGAGGCCTCGATCGCCGCCAGAAATTTCTGGCTCCCCGCTCAATATATTGCAGCGACCCGCAGGCTTGCTCTCTCCCAGCCTGTGTTAATACACATGTTAATTTAACATGTAAAATCACCAAGGACCATTTCCTCGGCCGCGGAGGCCTCGGTCGCCGCCAGAATTTTCTGGCTGCCCGCTCCCCATGTGTAGACGCGGAGCCCGAGCGCCGAGAGTTCTCCCGGCCGCGGAGGCCTCGGTCGCCGCCAGAATTTTCTGGCTCCCCGCTCAATGTATTGCAGAGTCCCGCAGGCTTGCTTCTCCAAGCCTGTGTTAATACACATGTTAATTTAACATGCAAAATCACCAATGACAATTTCCTCGGCCGCGGAGGCCTCCATCGCCGGGAGAATTTTCTGGCTCTCTGCTCGAATTTTTTCTAAGTCCCGATTCGCTATTACAGGCTGGCGCACGGAGTCCGAGGGGCGGAAATATGCCGGGTAGTGGTGCCTTCCGTCGCCGAGACATTTTACAATTGCCTGGGAGCAGTATTTAACATGTTAATTTTTTCCCCCTCGGGACACCACTACCCCCTATATAACCCAAAATGGGCCATGCAATGGGTGCCCACAACGCCCGAGCGCGGGCATTTTTCCCGGGCGCCGAGGCCTCGATCGCCGGGAGAATGTCTCCAGCTATTTGCATGATGTCCCGATTCGCCCCACAAGGCGAACAACCACGAACGAGGTGGTTTTCGTTCGTGGTTGTTTTCGTTCGTGGTTGTTTACTGTTCGTGGTTGTTTTCATTCGTGGTTGTTGTGCGTTCGTGGTTGTTGTCGTTCGGGGTTGTTTTCCGTTCGTGGTTGTTGTCGTTCGTGGTTGTTGTCGTTCGTGGTTGTTGTCGTTCGTGGTTGTTTTCCGTTCGTGGTTGTTTTACGTTCGTGGTTGTTTTCGAGGCAATTGGTACTTTGAAAATTTCAATCGGTTAGCTAGAAAAAATTCTCCCGGCGGTGATTGCCTTGATCGCCGGGAGAATTTTCTGGCTCCCCGATAAAATTTTTTCCAAGTCCCGATTCGCTCTTACTAGCTGGCGCACGGAGTCCGAGGGGCGGGAATTCGCCGGGTAGTGGTGTGTTCCGTCGCCGAGACATTTTCCTATTGCCTGGAAGCAGTATTTAACATGTTAATTTTTTCCCCCTCGGGACACCACTACCCCCTATATAACACAAAATGGGCCTTGCCGCGGGTACACCCGGAGCCCGAGCGCCGAGAGTTCTCCCGGCCGCAGAGGCCTCGGTCGCCGGGAGATTTTCTCCGGCCCCTGCTCGAAATTTTCCAAAGTCCAGAATGCCTGCTTCTCCCAGCCTGTGTTAATACACATGTTAATTTAACATGTAAAATCACCAAGGACCATTTCCTCGGCCGCGGAGGCCTCGGTCGCCGCCAGAATTTTCTGGCTGCCCGCTCCCCAAGGGTAGACGCGGAGCCCGAGCGCCGAGAGTTCTCCCGGCCGCGGAGGCCTCGGTCGCCGGGAGAATTTCTCCGGCCCCTGCTCGAAATTTTTCAAAGTCCAGAATGCCTGCTTCTCCCAGCATGTGTTAATACACATGTTAATTTAACATGTAATATTACCAATGACCTTTTCCTCGGCCGCGGAGGCCTCGGTCGCCGCCAGAATTTTCTGGCTGCCCGCTCCCCATGGGTAGACGCGGAGCCCGAGCGCCGAGAGTTCTCCCGGCCGCGGAGGCCTCGGTCGCCGGGAGAATTTCTCCGGCCCCTGCTCGAAATTTTTCAAAGTCCAGAATGCCTAGTTCTCCCAGCCTGTGTTAATACACATGTTAATTTAACATGTAAAATTACCAAGGATTATTATCCCGGCCGCAGAGGCCTCGGTCGCCGCCAGAAATTTCTGGCTCCCCGCTCAATGTATTGCAGAGTCCCGCAGGCTTGCTTCTCCAAGCCTGTGTTAATACACATGTTAATTTAACATGTAAAATTACAGAGGATTATTTCCCCGGCCGCGGAGGCCACGGTCGCCGCCAGAATTTTCTGGCTGCCCGCTCAATGTATTGCAGAGTCCCGCAGGCTTGCTTCTCCAAGCCTGTGTTAATACACATGTTAATTTAACATGCAAAATCACCAATGACAAATTCCTCGGCCGCGGAGGCCTCGATCGCCGGGAAAATGTTCTGGCTCCCTGCTCGAATTTTTTTTCTAAGTCCCGATTCGCTATTACAGGCTGGCGCACGGAGTCCGAGGGGCGTAAATATGCCGGGTAGTGGTGCCTTCCGTCGCCGAGACATTTTACAATTGCCTGGGAGCAGTATTTAACATGTTAATTTTTTCCCCTCGGGACACCACTACCCCCTATATAACCCAAAATGGGCCTTGCCAAGGGGGCGCGCAACGCCCGAGCGCGGGCGTTTTTCCCGGCCGCCGAGGCCTCCATCGCCGGGAGAATGTCTTCAGCTATTTGCTAGATTTCCCGATTCGCCCCGCACGGCAAACAACCACGAACGAGGTGGTTTTCGAGAGTTCTCCCGGCCGCAGAGGCCTCGGTCGCCGGGAGAATTTCTCGGGCCCCTGCTCGAAATTTTTCTAAGTCCAGAATGCCTGCATCTCCCAGCCTGTGTTAAAACACATGTTAATTTAACATGTAAAATTACCAATGACCATTTCCTCGGCCGCAGAGGCCTCGGTCGCAGCCAGAATTTTCTGGCTCCCTGCTCAATATATTGCAGAGTCCCGCATGCTTGCTTCTCCCAGCCTGTGTTAATACACATGGTTATTTAACATGTAAAATTACCGAGGATTATTTCCCTGGCCGCAGAGGCCGCGGTCGCCGCCAGAATTTTCTGGCTCCCCGCTCAATGTATTGCAGAGTCCCGCAGGCTTGCTTCTCCAAGCCTGTGTTAATACACATGTTAATTTAACATGTAAAATTACCGAGGATTATTTCCCCGGCCGCGGAGGCCTCGGTCGCCGCCAGAATTTTCTGGCTCCCCGCTCAATATATTGCAGCGACCCGCAGGCTTGCTTCTCCCAGCCTGTGTTAATACACATGTTAATTTAACATGTAAAATTACCGAGGATTATTTCCCCGGCCGCGGAGGCCTCGGTCGCCGCCAGAATTTTCTGGCTCCCGGCTCAATATATTACAGAGTCCCGCAGGCCTGTCTCCAGTGGAATACACACAGTCCGAGAGCCGAAAATTTGCCGGCGTGTGGAGGCCTCGGTCGCCAACAGATTGCCATAGGCTCTGGCTGCAATATTTACCGTGTATTTTTTCCCTCCAGAGACACCACTACCCCCTATATAACCCAAAATGGGCCTTGCGGCGGGTACACGCGGAGCCCGAGCGCCGAAGTTCTCCCGGCCGCGGAGGCCTCGGTCGCCGGGAGAATTTCTCCGGCCCCTGCTCGAAATTTTTCAAAGTCCAGAATGCCTGCTTCTCCCAGCCTGTGTTAATACACATGTTAATTTAACATGTAAAATTACCGAGGATTATTTCCCCGGCCGCGGAGGCCTCGGTCGCCGCCAGAATTTTCTGGCTCCCCGCTCAATGTATTGCAGAGTCCCGCAGGCTTGCTTCTCCCAGCCTGTGTTAATACACATGATAATTTAACATGTAAAATCATTGAGGACCATTTCCTCGGCCGCGGAGGCCTCGGTCGCCGCCAGAATTTTCTGGCTCCCCGCTCAATGTATTGCAGAGTCCCGCAGGCTTGCTTCTCCCAGCCTGTGTTAATACACATGTTAATTTAACATGTAAAATCAACAAGGACCATTTCCTCGGCCGCGGAGGCCTCGGTCGCCGCCAGAATTTTCTGGCTGCCCGCTCCCCATTGGTAGACGCGGAGCCCGAGCGCCGAGAGTTCTCCCGGCCGCGGAGGCCTCGGTCGCCGGGAGAATTTCTCCGGCCCCTGCTCGAAATTTTTCAAAGTCCAGAATGCCTGCTTCTCCCAGCATGTGTTAATACACATGTTAATTTAACATGTAATATTACCAATGACCTTTTCCTCGGCCGCGGAGGCCTCGGTCGCCGCCAGAATTTTCTGGCTGCCCGCTCCCCATGGGTAGACGCGCTGCCCGAGCGCCGAGAGTTCTCCCGGCCGCGGAGGCCTCGGTCGCCGGGAGAATTTCTCCGGCCCCTGCTCGAAATTTTTCAAAGTCCAGAATGCCTAGTTCTCCCAGCCTGTGTTAATACACATGTTAATTTAACATGTAAAATTACCAAGGATTATTATCCCGGCCGCAGAGGCCTCGGTCGCCGCCAGAAATTTCTGGCTCCCCGCTCAATGTATTGCAGAGTCCCGCAGGCTTGCTTCTCCAAGCCTGTGTTAATACACATGTTAATTTAACATGTAAAATTACCGAGGATTATTTCCCCGGCCGCGGAGGCCTCGGTCGCCGCCAGAAATTTCTGGCTCCCCGCTCAATATATTGCAGCGACCCGCAGGCTTGCTTCTCCCAGCCTGTGTTAATACACATGTTAATTTAACATGTAAAATCACCAAGGACCATTTCCTCGGCCGCGGAGGCCTCGGTCGCCGCCAGAATTTTCTGGCTGCCCGCTCCCCATGTGTAGACGCGGAGCCCGAGCGCCGAGAGTTCTCCCGGCCGCGGAGGCCTCGGTCGCCGCCAGAATTTTCTGGCTCCCCGCTCAATGTATTGCAGAGTCCCGCAGGCTTGCTTCTCCAAGCCTGTGTTAATACACATGTTAATTTAACATGCAAAATCACCAATGACAATTTCCTCGGCCGCGGAGGCCTCCATCGCCGGGAGAATTTTCTGGCTCTCTGCTCGAATTTTTTCTAAGTCCCGATTCGCTATTACAGGCTGGCGCACGGAGTCCGAGGGGCGGAAATATGCCGGGTAGTGGTGCCTTCCGTCGCCGAGACATTTTACAATTGCCTGGGAGCAGTATTTAACATGTTAATTTTTTCCCCCTCGGGACACCACTACCCCCTATATAACCCAAAATGGGCCATGCAATGGGTGCCCACAACGCCCGAGCGCGGGCATTTTTCCCGGGCGCCGAGGCCTCGATCGCCGGGAGAATGTCTCCAGCTATTTGCATGATGTCCCGATTCGCCCCACAAGGCGAACAACCACGAACGAGGTGGTTTTCGTTCGTGGTTGTTTTCGTTCGTGGTTGTTTACCGTTCGTGGTTGTTTTCATTCGTGGTTGTTGTGCGTTCGTGGTTGTTGTCGTTCGGGGTTGTTTTCCGTTCGTGGTTGTTGTCGTTCGTGGTTGTTGTCGTTCGTGGTTGTTGTCGTTCGTGGTTGTTTTCCGTTCGTGGTTGTTTTACGTTCGTGGTTGTTTTCGAGGCAATTGGTACTTTGAAAATTTCAATCGGTTAGCTAGAAAAAATTCTCCCGGCGGTGATTGCCTTGATCGCCGGGAGAATTTTCTGGCTCCCCGATAAAATTTTTTCCAAGTCCCGATTCGCTCTTACAAGCTGGCGCACGGAGTCCGAGGGGCGGGAATTCGCCGGGTAGTGGTGCGTTCCGTCGCCGAGACATTTTCCTATTGCCTGGAAGCAGTATTTAACATGTTAATTTTTTCCCCCTCGGGACACCACTACCCCCTATATAACACAAAATGGGCCTTGCCGCGGGTACACCCGGAGCCCGAGCGCCGAGAGTTCTCCCGGCCGCAGAGGCCTCGGTCGCCGGGAGAATTTCTCCGGCCCCTGCTCGAAATTTTCCAAAGTCCAGAATGCCTGCTTCTCCCAGCCTGTGTTAATACACATGTTAATTTAACATGTAAAATTACCAAGGACCATTTCCTCGGCCGCGGAGGCCTCGGTCGCCGCCAGAATTTTCTGGCTGCCCGCTCCCCATGGGTAGACGCGGAGCCCGAGCGCCGAGAGTTCTCCCGGCCGCGGAGGCCTCGGTCGCCGGGAGAATTTCTCCGGCCCCTGCTCGAAATTTTTCAAAGTCCAGAATGCCTGCTTCTCCCAGCATGTGTTAATACACATGTTAATTTAACATGTAATATTACCAATGACCTTTTCCTCGGCCGCGGAGGCCTCGGTCGCCGCCAGAATTTTCTGGCTGCCCGCTCCCCATGGGTAGACGCGGAGCCCGAGCGCCGAGAGTTCTCCCGGCCGCGGAGGCCTCGGTCGCCGGGAGAATTTCTCCGGCCCCTGCTCGAAATTTTTCAAAGTCCAGAATGCCTAGTTCTCCCAGCCTGTGTTAATACACATGTTAATTTAACATGTAAAATTAACAAGGATTATTATCCCCGGCCGCAGAGGCCTCGGTCGCCGCCAGAAATTTCTGGCTCCCCGCTCAATGTATTGCAGAGTCCCGCAGGCTTGCTTCTCCAAGCCTGTGTTAATACACATGTTAATTTAACATGTAAAATTACAGAGGATTATTTCCCCGGCCGCGGAGGCCTCGGTCGCCGCCAGAATTTTCTGGCTGCCCGCTCAATGTATTGCAGAGTCCCGCAGGCTTGCTTCTCCAAGCCTGTGTTAATACACATGTTAATGTAACATGCAAAATCACCAATGACAAATTCCTCGGCCGCGGAGGCCTCGATCGCCGGGAAAATGTTCTGGCTCCCTGCTCGAATTTTTTTTCTAAGTCCCGATTCGCTATTACAGGCTGGCGCACGGAGTCCGAGGGGCGTAAATATGCCGGGTAGTGGTGCCTTCCGTCGCCGAGACATTTTACAATTGCCTGGGAGCAGTATTTAACATGTTAATTTTTTCCCCTCGGGACAACCACTACCCCCTATATAACCCAAAATGGGCCTTGCCAAGGGGGCGCGCAACGCCCGAGCGCGGGCGTTTTTCCCGGCCGCCGAGGCCTCCATCGCCGGGAGAATGTCTTCAGCTATTTGCTAGATTTCCCGATTCGCCCCGCACGGCAAACAACCACGAACGAGGTGGTTTTCGAGAGTTCTCCCGGCCGCAGAGGCCTCGGTCGCCGGGAGAATTTCTCGGGCCCCTGCTCGAAATTTTTCTAAGTCCAGAATGCCTGCATCTCCCAGCCTGTGTTAAAACACATGTTAATTTAACATGTAAAATTACCAATGACCATTTCCTCGGCCGCAGAGGCCTCGGTCGCAGCCAGAATTTTCTGGCTCCCTGCTCAATATATTGCAGAGTCCCGCATGCTTGCTTCTCCCAGCCTGTGTTAATACACATGGTTATTTAACATGTAAAATTACCGAGGATTATTTCCCTGGCCGCAGAGGCCGCGGTCGCCGCCAGAATTTTCTGGCTCCCCGCTCAATGTATTGCAGAGTCCCGCAGGCTTGCTTCTCCAAGCCTGTGTTAATACACATGTTAATTTAACATGTAAAATTACCGAGGATTATTTCCCCGGCCGCGGAGGCCTCGGTCGCCGCCAGAATTTTCTGGCTCCCCGCTCAATATATTGCAGCGACCCGCAGGCTTGCTTCTCCCAGCCTGTGTTAATACACATGTTAATTTAACATGTAAAATTACCGAGGATTATTTCCCCGGCCGCGGAGGCCTCGGTCGCCGCCAGAATTTTCTGGCTCCCGGCTCAATATATTACAGAGTCCCGCAGGCCTGTCTCCAGTGGAATACACACAGTCCGAGAGCCGAAAATTTGCCGGCGTGTGGAGGCCTCGGTCGCCAACAGATTGCCATAGGCTCTGGCTGCAATATTTACCGTGTATTTTTTCCCTCCAGAGACACCACTACCCCCTATATAACCCAAAATGGGCCTTGCGGCGGGTACACGCGGAGCCCGAGCGCCGAAGTTCTCCCGGCCGCGGAGGCCTCGGTCGCCGGGAGAATTTCTCCGGCCCCTGCTCGAAATTTTTCAAAGTCCAGAATGCCTGCTTCTCCCAGCCTGTGTTAATACACATGTTAATTTAACATGTAAAATTACCGAGGATTATTTCCCCGGCCGCGGAGGCCTCGGTCGCCGCCAGAATTTTCTGGCTCCCCGCTCAATGTATTGCAGAGTCCCGCAGGCTTGCTTCTCCCAGCCTGTGTTAATACACATGATAATTTAACATGTAAAATCATTGAGGACCATTTCCTCGGCCGCGGAGGCCTCGGTCGCCGCCAGAATTTTCTGGCTCCCCGCTCAATGTATTGCAGAGTCCCGCAGGCTTGCTTCTCCCAGCCTGTGTTAATACACATGTTAATTTAACATGTAAAATCAACAAGGACCATTTCCTCGGCCGCGGAGGCCTCGGTCGCCGCCAGAATTTTCTGGCTGCCCGCTCCCCATTGGTAGACGCGGAGCCCGAGCGCCGAGAGTTCTCCCGGCCGCGGAGGCCTCGGTCGCCGGGAGAATTTCTCCGGCCCCTGCTCGAAATTTTTCAAAGTCCAGAATGCCTGCTTCTCCCAGCATGTGTTAATACACATGTTAATTTAACATGTAATATTACCAATGACCTTTTCCTCGGCCGCGGAGGCCTCGGTCGCCGCCAGAATTTTCTGGCTGCCCGCTCCCCATGGGTAGACGCGCTGCCCGAGCGCCGAGAGTTCTCCCGGCCGCGGAGGCCTCGGTCGCCGGGAGAATTTCTCCGGCCCCTGCTCGAAATTTTTCAAAGTCCAGAATGCCTAGTTCTCCCAGCCTGTGTTAATACACATGTTAATTTAACATGTAAAATTACCAAGGATTATTATCCCGGCCGCAGAGGCCTCGGTCGCCGCCAGAAATTTCTGGCTCCCCGCTCAATGTATTGCAGAGTCCCGCAGGCTTGCTTCTCCAAGCCTGTGTTAATACACATGTTAATTTAACATGTAAAATTACCGAGGATTATTTCCCCGGCCGCGGAGGCCTCGGTCGCCGCCAGAAATTTCTGGCTCCCCGCTCAATATATTGCAGCGACCCGCAGGCTTGCTTCTCCCAGCCTGTGTTAATACACATGTTAATTTAACATGTAAAATCACCAAGGACCATTTCCTCGGCCGCGGAGGCCTCGGTCGCCGCCAGAATTTTCTGGCTGCCCGCTCCCCATGTGTAGACGCGGAGCCCGAGCGCCGAGAGTTCTCCCGGCCGCGGAGGCCTCGGTCGCCGCCAGAATTTTCTGGCTCCCCGCTCAATGTATTGCAGAGTCCCGCAGGCTTGCTTCTCCAAGCCTGTGTTAATACACATGTTAATTTAACATGCAAAATCACCAATGACAATTTCCTCGGCCGCGGAGGCCTCCATCGCCGGGAGAATTTTCTGGCTCTCTGCTCGAATTTTTTCTAAGTCCCGATTCGCTATTACAGGCTGGCGCACGGAGTCCGAGGGGCGGAAATATGCCGGGTAGTGGTGCCTTCCGTCGCCGAGACATTTTACAATTGCCTGGGAGCAGTATTTAACATGTTAATTTTTTCCCCCTCGGGACACCACTACCCCCTATATAACCCAAAATGGGCCATGCAATGGGTGCCCACAACGCCCGAGCGCGGGCATTTTTCCCGGGCGCCGAGGCCTCGATCGCCGGGAGAATGTCTCCAGCTATTTGCATGATGTCCCGATTCGCCCCACAAGGCGAACAACCACGAACGAGGTGGTTTTCGTTCGTGGTTGTTTTCGTTCGTGGTTGTTTACCGTTCGTGGTTGTTTTCATTCGTGGTTGTTGTGCGTTCGTGGTTGTTGTCGTTCGGGGTTGTTTTCCGTTCGTGGTTGTTGTCGTTCGTGGTTGTTGTCGTTCGTGGTTGTTGTCGTTCGTGGTTGTTTTCCGTTCGTGGTTGTTTTACGTTCGTGGTTGTTTTCGAGGCAATTGGTACTTTGAAAATTTCAATCGGTTAGCTAGAAAAAATTCTCCCGGCGGTGATTGCCTTGATCGCCGGGAGAATTTTCTGGCTCCCCGATAAAATTTTTTCCAAGTCCCGATTCGCTCTTACAAGCTGGCGCACGGAGTCCGAGGGGCGGGAATTCGCCGGGTAGTGGTGCGTTCCGTCGCCGAGACATTTTCCTATTGCCTGGAAGCAGTATTTAACATGTTAATTTTTTCCCCCTCGGGACACACCACTACCCCCTATATAACACAAAATGGGCCTTGCCGCGGGTACACCCGGAGCCCGAGCGCCGAGAGTTCTCCCGGCCGCAGAGGCCTCGGTCGCCGGGAGAATTTCTCCGGCCCCTGCTCGAAATTTTCCAAAGTCCAGAATGCCTGCTTCTCCCAGCCTGTGTTAATACACATGTTAATTTAACATGTAAAATTACCAAGGACCATTTCCTCGGCCGCGGAGGCCTCGGTCGCCGCCAGAATTTTCTGGCTGCCCGCTCCCCATGGGTAGACGCGGAGCCCGAGCGCCGAGAGTTCTCCCGGCCGCGGAGGCCTCGGTCGCCGGGAGAATTTCTCCGGCCCCTGCTCGAAATTTTTCAAAGTCCAGAATGCCTGCTTCTCCCAGCATGTGTTAATACACATGTTAATTTAACATGTAATATTACCAATGACCTTTTCCTCGGCCGCGGAGGCCTCGGTCGCCGCCAGAATTTTCTGGCTGCCCGCTCCCCATGGGTAGACGCGGAGCCCGAGCGCCGAGAGTTCTCCCGGCCGCGGAGGCCTCGGTCGCCGGGAGAATTTCTCCGGCCCCTGCTCGAAATTTTTCAAAGTCCAGAATGCCTAGTTCTCCCAGCCTGTGTTAATACACATGTTAATTTAACATGTAAAATTAACAAGGATTATTATCCCGGCCGCAGAGGCCTCGGTCGCCGCCAGAAATTTCTGGCTCCCCGCTCAATGTATTGCAGAGTCCCGCAGGCTTGCTTCTCCAAGCCTGTGTTAATACACATGTTAATTTAACATGTAAAATTACAGAGGATTATTTCCCCGGCCGCGGAGGCCTCGGTCGCCGCCAGAATTTTCTGGCTGCCCGCTCAATGTATTGCAGAGTCCCGCAGGCTTGCTTCTCCAAGCCTGTGTTAATACACATGTTAATGTAACATGCAAAATCACCAATGACAAATTCCTCGGCCGCGGAGGCCTCGATCGCCGGGAAAATGTTCTGGCTCCCTGCTCGAATTTTTTTTCTAAGTCCCGATTCGCTATTACAGGCTGGCGCACGGAGTCCGAGGGGCGTAAATATGCCGGGTAGTGGTGCCTTCCGTCGCCGAGACATTTTACAATTGCCTGGGAGCAGTATTTAACATGTTAATTTTTTCCCCTCGGGACACCACTACCCCCTATATAACCCAAAATGGGCCTTGCCAAGGGGGCGCGCAACGCCCGAGCGCGGGCGTTTTTCCCGGCCGCCGAGGCCTCCATCGCCGGGAGAATGTCTTCAGCTATTTGCTAGATTTCCCGATTCGCCCCGCACGGCAAACAACCACGAACGAGGTGGTTTTCGAGAGTTCTTCCGGCCGCGGAGGCCTCGGCCGCCGGGAGAATTTCTCCGGCCCCTGTTCGAAATTTTTCTAAGACCAGAATGCCTGCATCTCCCAGCCTGTGTTAATACACATGTTAATTTAACATGTAAAATCACCAAGGACCATTTCCTCGGCCGCGGAGGCCTCGGTCGCCGCCAGAATTTTCTGGCTGCCCGCTCCCCATGGGTAGACGCGGAGCCCGAGCGCCGAGAGTTCTCCCGGCCGCGGAGGCCTCGGTCGCCGGGAGAATTTCTGCGGCCCCTGCTCGAAATTTTTCAAAGTCCAGAATGCCTGCTTCTCCCAGCATGTGTTAATACACATGTTAATTTAACATGTAATATTACCAATGACCTTTTCCTCGGCCGCGGAGGCCTCGGTCGCCGCCAGAATTTTCTGGCTGCCCGCTCCCCATGGGTAGACGCGGAGCCCGAGCGCCGAGAGTTCTCCCGGCCGCGGAGGCCTCGGTCGCCGGGAGAATTTCTCCGGCCCCTGCTCGAAATTTTTCAAAGTCCAGAATGCCTGCTTCTCCCAGCATGTGTTAATACACATGTTAATTTAACATGTAAAATTACCAAGGATTATTATCCCGGCCGCGGAGGCCTCGGTCGCCGCCAGAATTTTCTGGCTCCCCGCTCAATATATTGCAGAGTCCCGCAGGCTTGCTTCTCCCAGCCAGTGTTAATACACATGTTAATTTAACATGTAAAATCACCGATGACCATTTCCTCGGCCGCGGAGGTCTCGGTCACCGCCAGAATTTTCTGGCTCCCTGCTCGAATTTTTTCTAAGTCCCGATTCGCTATTATAGGCTGGCGCACGGATTCCGAGGGGCGGGAATTCGCCGGGTAGTGGTGCCTTCCGTCGCCGAGACATTTCTCTATTGCCTGGAAGCTGTATTTAACATGTTAATTTTTACCCCTCGGGACACCACTACCCCCTATATAACCCAAAATGGACCTTGCCGCGGGTACACGCGGAGCCCGAGCGCCGAGAGTTCTCCCGGCCGCGGAGGCCTCGGTCGCCGCCAGAATTTTCTGGCTCCCCGCTCAATGTATTGCAGAGTCCCGCAGGCTTGCTTCTCCAAGCCTGTGTTAATACACATGTTAATTTAACATGCAAAATCACCAATGACAATTTCCTCGGCCGCGGAGGCCTCCATCGCCGGGAGAATTTTCTGGCTCTCTGCTCGAATTTTTTCTAAGTCCCGATTCGCTATTACAGGCTGGCGCACGGAGTCCGAGGGGCGGAAATATGCCGGGTAGTGGTGCCTTCCGTCGCCGAGACATTTCTCTATTGCCTGGAAGCTGTATTTAACATGTTAATTTTTTCCCCTCGGGACACCACTACCCCCTATATAACCCAAAATGGGCCTTGCCATGGGTGCGCGCAACGCCCAAACGCGCGCGTTTTTCCCGGCCGCCGAGGCCTCGATCGCCGGGAGAATGTCTCCAGCTATTTGCTTGATTTCCCGATTCGCCCCGCACGGCAAACAACCACGAACGAAAACAACCACGAATAGAGCAAAATTGCTATTTCTCAAGAACTTCTGTGTGGACGTGGCTGCTGCTTCTGCCACAGCTTCTCGGAAGGAAAATACGTCATTACTGATCCAAGCTAATATATTTTTACTGAATATATTAAAAAAAAAAAAAAAGTTAAAAAAAAAAAAACACTGTTTCTATGGAAAACAAAATTTCAAAATAGAAAATAAATTTGAATTAAAAATATTTTAAGATTAATTAATAAATATAAATTAATATTAGTATATATAAAAAAATTATTTTATTTAACATAATTTAAATGGGGTGCTTCTTAAGATA
>NW_026962691.1:15000-32434 GCF_032445375.1 Bacillus rossius redtenbacheri | reverse complement strand
GGGAGAACTCTCGGCGCTCGGGCTCCGCGTCTACCCATGGGGAGCGGGCAGCCAGAAAATTCTGGCGGCGACCGAGGCCTCCGCGGCCGAGGAAAAGGTCATTGGTAATATTACATGTTAAATTAACATGTGTATTAACACATGCTGGGAGAAGCAGGCATTCTGGACTTTGAAAAATTTCGAGCAGGGGCCGCAGAAATTCTCCCGGCGACCGAGGCCTCCGCGGCCGGGAGAACTCTCGGCGCTCGGGCTCCGCGTCTACCCATGGGGAGCGGGCAGCCAGAAAATTCTGGCGGCGACCGAGGCCTCCGCGGCCGAGGAAATGGTCCTTGGTGATTTTACATGTTAAATTAACATGTGTATTAACACAGGCTGGGAGATGCAGGCATTCTGGTCTTAGAAAAATTTCGAACAGGGGCCGGAGAAATTCTCCGGCGGCCGAGGCCTCCGCGGCCGGAAGAACTCTCGAAAACCACCTCGTTCGTGGTTGTTTGCCGTGCGGGGCGAATCGGGAAATCTAGCAAATAGCTGAAGACATTCTCCCGGCGATGGAGGCCTCGGCGGCCGGGAAAAACGCCCGCGCTCGGGCGTTGCGCGCCCCCTTGGCAAGGCCCATTTTGGGTTATATAGGGGGTAGTGGTGTCCCGAGGGGAAAAAATTAACATGTTAAATACTGCTCCCAGGCAATTGTAAAATGTCTCGGCGACGGAAGGCACCACTACCCGGCATATTTACGCCCCTCGGACTCCGTGCGCCAGCCTGTAATAGCGAATCGGGACTTAGAAAAAAAATTCGAGCAGGGAGCCAGAACATTTTCCCGGCGATCGAGGCCTCCGCGGCCGAGGAATTTGTCATTGGTGATTTTGCATGTTACATTAACATGTGTATTAACACAGGCTTGGAGAAGCAAGCCTGCGGGACTCTGCAATACATTGAGCGGGCAGCCAGAAAATTCTGGCGGCGACCGAGGCCTCCGCGGCCGGGGAAATAATCCTCTGTAATTTTACATGTTAAATTAACATGTGTATTAACACAGGCTTGGAGAAGCAAGCCTGCGGGACTCTGCAATACATTGAGCGGGGAGCCAGAAATTTCTGGCGGCGACCGAGGCCTCTGCGGCCGGGATAATAATCCTTGTTAATTTTACATGTTAAATTAACATGTGTATTAACACAGGCTGGGAGAACTAGGCATTCTGGACTTTGAAAAATTTCGAGCAGGGGCCGGAGAAATTCTCCCGGCGACCGAGGCCTCCGCGGCCGGGAGAACTCTCGGCGCTCGGGCTCCGCGTCTACCCATGGGGAGCGGGCAGCCAGAAAATTCTGGCGGCGACCGAGGCCTCCGCGGCCGAGGAAAAGGTCATTGGTAATATTACATGTTAAATTAACATGTGTATTAACACATGCTGGGAGAAGCAGGCATTCTGGACTTTGAAAAATTTCGAGCAGGGGCCGGAGAAATTCTCCCGGCGACCGAGGCCTCCGCGGCCGGGAGAACTCTCGGCGCTCGGGCTCCGCGTCTACCCATGGGGAGCGGGCAGCCAGAAAATTCTGGCGGCGACCGAGGCCTCCGCGGCCGAGGAAATGGTCCTTGGTAATTTTACATGTTAAATTAACATGTGTATTAACACAGGCTGGGAGAAGCAGGCATTCTGGACTTTGGAAAATTTCGAGCAGGGGCCGGAGAAATTCTCCCGGCGACCGAGGCCTCTGCGGCCGGGAGAACTCTCGGCGCTCGGGCTCCGGGTGTACCCGCGGCAAGGCCCATTTTGTGTTATATAGGGGGTAGTGGTGTCCCGAGGGGGAAAAAATTAACATGTTAAATACTGCTTCCAGGCAATAGGAAAATGTCTCGGCGACGGAACGCACCACTACCCGGCGAATTCCCGCCCCTCGGACTCCGTGCGCCAGCTTGTAAGAGCGAATCGGGACTTGGAAAAAATTTTATCGGGGAGCCAGAAAATTCTCCCGGCGATCAAGGCAATCACCGCCGGGGAGAATTTTTTCTAGCTAACCGATTGAAATTTTCAAAGTACCAATTGCCTCGAAAACAACCACGAACGTAAAACAACCACGAACGGAAAACAACCACGAACGACAACAACCACGAACGACAACAACCACGAACGACAACAACCACGAACGGAAAACAACCCCGAACGACAACAACCACGAACGCACAACAACCACGAATGAAAACAACCACGAACGGTAAACAACCACGAACGAAAACAACCACGAACGAAAACCACCTCGTTCGTGGTTGTTCGCCTTGTGGGGCGAATCGGGACATCATGCAAATAGCTGGAGACATTCTCCCGGCGATCGAGGCCTCGGCGCCCGGGAAAAATGCCCGCGCTCGGGCGTTGTGGGCACCCATTGCATGGCCCATTTTGGGTTATATAGGGGGTAGTGGTGTCCCGAGGGGGAAAAAATTAACATGTTAAATACTGCTCCCAGGCAATTGTAAAATGTCTCGGCGACGGAAGGCACCACTACCCGGCATATTTCCGCCCCTCGGACTCCGTGCGCCAGCCTGTAATAGCGAATCGGGACTTAGAAAAAATTCGAGCAGAGAGCCAGAAAATTCTCCCGGCGATGGAGGCCTCCGCGGCCGAGGAAATTGTCATTGGTGATTTTGCATGTTAAATTAACATGTGTATTAACACAGGCTTGGAGAAGCAAGCCTGCGGGACTCTGCAATACATTGAGCGGGGAGCCAGAAAATTCTGGCGGCGACCGAGGCCTCCGCGGCCGGGAGAACTCTCGGCGCTCGGGCTCCGCGTCTACACATGGGGAGCGGGCAGCCAGAAAATTCTGGCGGCGACCGAGGCCTCCGCGGCCGAGGAAATGGTCCTTGGTGATTTTACATGTTAAATTAACATGTGTATTAACACAGGCTGGGAGAAGCAAGCCTGCGGGTCGCTGCAATATATTGAGCGGGGAGCCAGAAATTTCTGGCGGCGACCGAGGCCTCCGCGGCCGGGGAAATAATCCTCGGTAATTTTACATGTTAAATTAACATGTGTATTAACACAGGCTTGGAGAAGCAAGCCTGCGGGACTCTGCAATACATTGAGCGGGGAGCCAGAAATTTCTGGCGGCGACCGAGGCCTCTGCGGCCGGGATAATAATCCTTGGTAATTTTACATGTTAAATTAACATGTGTATTAACACAGGCTGGGAGAACTAGGCATTCTGGACTTTGAAAAATTTCGAGCAGGGGCCGGAGAAATTCTCCCGGCGACCGAGGCCTCCGCGGCCGGGAGAACTCTCGGCGCTCGGGCAGCGCGTCTACCCATGGGGAGCGGGCAGCCAGAAAATTCTGGCGGCGACCGAGGCCTCCGCGGCCGAGGAAAAGGTCATTGGTAATATTACATGTTAAATTAACATGTGTATTAACACATGCTGGGAGAAGCAGGCATTCTGGACTTTGAAAAATTTCGAGCAGGGGCCGGAGAAATTCTCCCGGCGACCGAGGCCTCCGCGGCCGGGAGAACTCTCGGCGCTCGGGCTCCGCGTCTACCAATGGGGAGCGGGCAGCCAGAAAATTCTGGCGGCGACCGAGGCCTCCGCGGCCGAGGAAATGGTCCTTGTTGATTTTACATGTTAAATTAACATGTGTATTAACACAGGCTGGGAGAAGCAAGCCTGCGGGACTCTGCAATACATTGAGCGGGGAGCCAGAAAATTCTGGCGGCGACCGAGGCCTCCGCGGCCGAGGAAATGGTCCTCAATGATTTTACATGTTAAATTATCATGTGTATTAACACAGGCTGGGAGAAGCAAGCCTGCGGGACTCTGCAATACATTGAGCGGGGAGCCAGAAAATTCTGGCGGCGACCGAGGCCTCCGCGGCCGGGGAAATAATCCTCGGTAATTTTACATGTTAAATTAACATGTGTATTAACACAGGCTGGGAGAAGCAGGCATTCTGGACTTTGAAAAATTTCGAGCAGGGGCCGGAGAAATTCTCCCGGCGACCGAGGCCTCCGCGGCCGGGAGAACTTCGGCGCTCGGGCTCCGCGTGTACCCGCCGCAAGGCCCATTTTGGGTTATATAGGGGGTAGTGGTGTCTCTGGAGGGAAAAAATACACGGTAAATATTGCAGCCAGAGCCTATGGCAATCTGTTGGCGACCGAGGCCTCCACACGCCGGCAAATTTTCGGCTCTCGGACTGTGTGTATTCCACTGGAGACAGGCCTGCGGGACTCTGTAATATATTGAGCCGGGAGCCAGAAAATTCTGGCGGCGACCGAGGCCTCCGCGGCCGGGGAAATAATCCTCGGTAATTTTACATGTTAAATTAACATGTGTATTAACACAGGCTGGGAGAAGCAAGCCTGCGGGTCGCTGCAATATATTGAGCGGGGAGCCAGAAAATTCTGGCGGCGACCGAGGCCTCCGCGGCCGGGGAAATAATCCTCGGTAATTTTACATGTTAAATTAACATGTGTATTAACACAGGCTTGGAGAAGCAAGCCTGCGGGACTCTGCAATACATTGAGCGGGGAGCCAGAAAATTCTGGCGGCGACCGCGGCCTCTGCGGCCAGGGAAATAATCCTCGGTAATTTTACATGTTAAATAACCATGTGTATTAACACAGGCTGGGAGAAGCAAGCATGCGGGACTCTGCAATATATTGAGCAGGGAGCCAGAAAATTCTGGCTGCGACCGAGGCCTCTGCGGCCGAGGAAATGGTCATTGGTAATTTTACATGTTAAATTAACATGTGTTTTAACACAGGCTGGGAGATGCAGGCATTCTGGACTTAGAAAAATTTCGAGCAGGGGCCCGAGAAATTCTCCCGGCGACCGAGGCCTCTGCGGCCGGGAGAACTCTCGAAAACCACCTCGTTCGTGGTTGTTTGCCGTGCGGGGCGAATCGGGAAATCTAGCAAATAGCTGAAGACATTCTCCCGGCGATGGAGGCCTCGGCGGCCGGGAAAAACGCCCGCGCTCGGGCGTTGCGCGCCCCCTTGGCAAGGCCCATTTTGGGTTATATAGGGGGTAGTGGTGTCCCGAGGGGAAAAAATTAACATGTTAAATACTGCTCCCAGGCAATTGTAAAATGTCTCGGCGACGGAAGGCACCACTACCCGGCATATTTACGCCCCTCGGACTCCGTGCGCCAGCCTGTAATAGCGAATCGGGACTTAGAAAAAAAATTCGAGCAGGGAGCCAGAACATTTTCCCGGCGATCGAGGCCTCCGCGGCCGAGGAATTTGTCATTGGTGATTTTGCATGTTAAATTAACATGTGTATTAACACAGGCTTGGAGAAGCAAGCCTGCGGGACTCTGCAATACATTGAGCGGGCAGCCAGAAAATTCTGGCGGCGACCGTGGCCTCCGCGGCCGGGGAAATAATCCTCTGTAATTTTACATGTTAAATTAACATGTGTATTAACACAGGCTTGGAGAAGCAAGCCTGCGGGACTCTGCAATACATTGAGCGGGGAGCCAGAAATTTCTGGCGGCGACCGAGGCCTCTGCGGCCGGGATAATAATCCTTGGTAATTTTACATGTTAAATTAACATGTGTATTAACACAGGCTGGGAGAACTAGGCATTCTGGACTTTGAAAAATTTCGAGCAGGGGCCGGAGAAATTCTCCCGGCGACCGAGGCCTCCGCGGCCGGGAGAACTCTCGGCGCTCGGGCTCCGCGTCTACCCATGGGGAGCGGGCAGCCAGAAAATTCTGGCGGCGACCGAGGCCTCCGCGGCCGAGGAAAAGGTCATTGGTAATATTACATGTTAAATTAACATGTGTATTAACACATGCTGGGAGAAGCAGGCATTCTGGACTTTGAAAAATTTCGAGCAGGGGCCGGAGAAATTCTCCCGGCGACCGAGGCCTCCGCGGCCGGGAGAACTCTCGGCGCTCGGGCTCCGCGTCTACCCTTGGGGAGCGGGCAGCCAGAAAATTCTGGCGGCGACCGAGGCCTCCGCGGCCGAGGAAATGGTCCTTGGTGATTTTACATGTTAAATTAACATGTGTATTAACACAGGCTGGGAGAAGCAGGCATTCTGGACTTTGGAAAATTTCGAGCAGGGGCCGGAGAAAATCTCCCGGCGACCGAGGCCTCTGCGGCCGGGAGAACTCTCGGCGCTCGGGCTCCGGGTGTACCCGCGGCAAGGCCCATTTTGTGTTATATAGGGGGTAGTGGTGTCCCGAGGGGGAAAAAATTAACATGTTAAATACTGCTTCCAGGCAATAGGAAAATGTCTCGGCGACGGAACACACCACTACCCGGCGAATTCCCGCCCCTCGGACTCCGTGCGCCAGCTAGTAAGAGCGAATCGGGACTTGGAAAAAATTTTATCGGGGAGCCAGAAAATTCTCCCGGCGATCAAGGCAATCACCGCCGGGAGAATTTTTTCTAGCTAACCGATTGAAATTTTCAAAGTACCAATTGCCTCGAAAACAACCACGAACGTAAAACAACCACGAACGGAAAACAACCACGAACGACAACAACCACGAACGACAACAACCACGAACGACAACAACCACGAACGGAAAACAACCCCGAACGACAACAACCACGAACGCACAACAACCACGAATGAAAACAACCACGAACAGTAAACAACCACGAACGAAAACAACCACGAACGAAAACCACCTCGTTCGTGGTTGTTCGCCTTGTGGGGCGAATCGGGACATCATGCAAATAGCTGGAGACATTCTCCCGGCGATCGAGGCCTCGGCGCCCGGGAAAAATGCCCGCGCTCGGGCGTTGTGGGCACCCATTGCATGGCCCATTTTGGGTTATATAGGGGGTAGTGGTGTCCCGAGGGGGAAAAAATTAACATGTTAAATACTGCTCCCAGGCAATTGTAAAATGTCTCGGCGACGGAAGGCACCACTACCCGGCATATTTCCGCCCCTCGGACTCCGTGCGCCAGCCTGTAATAGCGAATCGGGACTTAGAAAAAATTCGAGCAGAGAGCCAGAAAATTCTCCCGGCGATGGAGGCCTCCGCGGCCGAGGAAATTGTCATTGGTGATTTTGCATGTTAAATTAACATGTGTATTAACACAGGCTTGGAGAAGCAAGCCTGCGGGACTCTGCAATACATTGAGCGGGGAGCCAGAAAATTCTGGCGGCGACCGAGGCCTCCGCGGCCGGGAGAACTCTCGGCGCTCGGGCTCCGCGTCTACACATGGGGAGCGGGCAGCCAGAAAATTCTGGCGGCGACCGAGGCCTCCGCGGCCGAGGAAATGGTCCTTGGTGATTTTACATGTTAAATTAACATGTGTATTAACACAGGCTGGGAGAAGCAAGCCTGCGGGTCGCTGCAATATATTGAGCGGGGAGCCAGAAATTTCTGGCGGCGATCGAGGCCTCCGCGGCCGGGGAAATAATCCTCGGTAATTTTACATGTTAAATTAACATGTGTATTAACACAGGCTTGGAGAAGCAAGCCTGCGGGTCTCTGCAATACATTGAGCGGGGAGCCAGAAATTTCTGGCGGCGACCGAGGCCTCTGCGGCCGGGATAATAATCCTTGGTAATTTTACATGTTAAATTAACATGTGTATTAACACAGGCTGGGAGAACTAGGCATTCTGGACTTTGAAAAATTTCGAGCAGGGGCCAGAGAAATTCTCCCGGCGACAGAGGCCTCCGCGGCCGGGAGAAATCTCGGCGCTCGGGCAGCGCGTCTACCCATGGGGAGCGGGCAGCCAGAAAATTCTGGCGGCGACCGAGGCCTCCGCGGACGAGGAAAAGGTCATTGGTAATATTACATGTTAAATTAACATGTGTATTAACACATGCTGGGAGAAGCAGGCATTCTGGACTTTGAAAAATTTCGAGCAGGGGCCGGAGAAATTCTCCCGGCGACCGAGGCCTCCGCGGCCGGGAGAACTCTCGGCGCTCGGGCTCCGCGTCTACCAATGGGGAGCGGGCAGCCAGAAAATTCTGGCGGCGACCGAGGCCTCCGCGGCCGAGGAAATGGTCCTTGTTGATTTTACATGTTAAATTAACATGTGTATTAACACAGGCTGGGAGAAGCAAGCCTGCGGGACTCTGCAATACATTGAGCGGGGAGCCAGAAAATTCTGGCGGCGACCGAGGCCTCCGCGGCCGAGGAAATGGTCCTCAATGATTTTACATGTTAAATTAACATGTGTATTAACACAGGCTGGGAGAAGCAAGCCTGCGGGACTCTGCAATACATTGAGCGGGGAGCCAGAAAATTCTGGCGGCGACCGAGGCCTCCGCGGCCGGGGAAATAATCCTCGGTAATTTTACATGTTAAATTAACATGTGTATTAACACAGGCTGGGAGAAGCAGGCATTCTGGACTTTGAAAAATTTCGAGCAGGGGCCGGAGAAATTCTCCCGGCGACCGAGGCCTCCGCGGCCGGGAGAACTTCGGCGCTCGGGCTCCGCGTGTACACGCCGCAAGGCCCATTTTGGGTTATATAGGGGGTAGTGGTGTCTCTGGAGGGAAAAAATACACGGTAAATATTGCAGCCAGAGCCTATGGCAATCTGTTGGCGACCGAGGCCTCCACACCCCGGCAAATTTTCGGCTCTCGGACTGTGTGTATTCCACTGGAGACAGGCCTGCGGGACTCTGTAATATATTGAGCCGGGAGCCAGAAAATTCTGGCGGCGACCGAAGCCTCCGCGGCCGGGGAAATAATCCTCGGTAATTTTACATGTTAAATTAACATGTGTATTAACACAGGCTGGGAGAAGCAAGCCTGCGGGTCGCTGCAATATATTGAGCGGGGAGCCAGAAAATTCTGGCGGCGACCGAGGCCTCCGCGGCCGGGGAAATAATCCTCGGTAATTTTACATGTTAAATTAACATGTGTATTAACACAGGCTTGGAGAAGCAAGCCTGCGGGACTCTGCAATACATTGAGCGGGGAGCCAGAAAATTCTGGCGGCGACCGCGGCCTCTGCGGCCAGGGAAATAATCCTCGGTAATTTTACATGTTAAATAACCATGTGTATTAACACAGGCTGGGAGAAGCAAGCATGCGGGACTCTGCAATATATTGAGCAGGGAGCCAGAAAATTCTGGCTGCGACCGAGGCCTCTGCGGCCGAGGAAATGGTCATTGGTAATTTTACATGTTAAATTAACATGTGTTTTAACACAGGCTGGGAGATGCAGGCATTCTGGACTTAGAAAAATTTCGAGCAGGGGCCCGAGAAATTCTCCCGGCGACCGAGGCCTCCGCGGCCGGGAGAACTCTCGAAAACCACCTCGTTCGTGGTTGTTTGCCGTGCGGGGCGAATCGGGAAATCTAGCAAATAGCTGAAGACATTCTCCCGGCGATGGAGGCCTCGGCGGCCGGGAAAAACGCCCGCGCTCGGGCGTTGCGCGCCCCCTTGGCAAGGCCCATTTTGGGTTATATAGGGGGTAGTGGTGTCCCGAGGGGAAAAAATTAACATGTTAAATACTGCTCCCAGGCAATTGTAAAATGTCTCGGCGACGGAAGGCACCACTACCCGGCATATTTACGCCCCTCGGACTCCGTGCGCCAGCCTGTAATAGCGAATCGGGACTTAGAAAAAAAATTCGAGCAGGGAGCCAGAACATTTTCCCGGCGATCGAGGCCTCCGCGGCCGAGGAATTTGTCATTGGTGATTTTGCATGTTAAATTAACATGTGTATTAACACAGGCTTGGAGAAGCAAGCCTGCGGGACTCTGCAATACATTGAGCGGGCAGCCAGAAAATTCTGGCGGCGACCGAGGCCTCCGCGGCCGGGGAAATAATCCTCTGTAATTTTACATGTTAAATTAACATGTGTATTAACACAGGCTTGGAGAAGCAAGCCTGCGGGACGCTGCAATACATTGAGCGGGGAGCCAGAAATTTCTGGCGGCGACCGAGGCCTCTGCGGCCGGGATAATAATCCTTGGTAATTTTACATGTTAAATTAACATGTGTATTAACACAGGCTGGGAGAACTAGGCATTCTAGACTTTGAAAAATTTCGAGCAGGGGCCGGAGAAATTCTCCCGGCGACCGAGGCCTCCGCGGCCGGGAGAACTCTCGGCGCTCGGGCTCCGCGTCTACCCATGGGGAGCGGGAAGCCAGAAAATTCTGGCGGCGACCGAGGCCTCCGCGGCCGAGGAAATGGTCCTTGGTGATTTTACATGTTAAATTAACATGTGTATTAACACAGGCTGGGAAAAGCAAGCCTGCGGGACTCTGCAATATATTGAGCGGGGAGCCAGAAAATTCTGGCGGCGACCGAGGCCTCCACGGCCGGGGAAATAATCCTCGGTAATTTAACATGTTAAATTAACATGTGTATTAACACAGGCTTGGAGAAGCATGCCTGCGGGACTCTGCAATACATTGAGCGGGGAGCCAGAAAATTCTGGCGGCGACCGAGGCCTCTGCGGCCGAGGAAATGGTCATTGGTAATTTTACATGTTAAATTAACATGTGTATTAACACAGGCTGGGAAAAGCAAGCCTGCGGGACTCTGCAATATATTGAGCGGGGAGCCAGAAAATTCTGGCGGCGACCGAGGCCTCCACGGCCGGGGAAATAATCCTCGGTAATTTAACATGTTAAATTAACATGTGTATTAACACAGGCTGGGAGAAGCAGGCATTCTGGACTTTGAAAAATTTCGAGCAGGGGCCGGAGAAATTCTCCCGGCGACCGAGGCCTCCGCGGCCGGGAGAACACTCGGCGCTCGGGCTCCGCGTGTACCCGCGGCAAGGCCCATGTTGGGTTATATAGGGGGTAGTGGTGTCCCGAGGGGGAAAAAATTAACATGTTAAATACAGCTTCCAGGCAATAGAAAAATGTCTCGGCGACGGAAGGCACCACTACCCGGCGAATTCCCGCCCCTCTGACTCCGTGCGCCAGCCTGTAATAGCGAATCGGGACTTAGAAAAAATTCGAGCAGGGAGCCAGACAATTCTGTCGGCGACCGAGGCCTCCGTGGCCGGGGAAATAATCCTCGGTAATTTTACATGTTAAATTAACATGTGTATTAACACAGGCTTGGAGAACCAAGCCTGCGGGACTCTGCAATACATTGAGCGGGGAGCCAGAAAATTCTGGCGGCGACCGAGGCCTCCGCGGCCGGGGAAATAATCCTCGGTAATTTTACATGTTAAATTAACATGTGTATTAACACAGGCTTGGAGAACCAAGCCTGCGGGACTCTGCAATACATTGAGAGGTGAGCCAGAAAATTCTGGCGGCGACCGAGGCCTCCGCGGCCGAGGAAATGGTCCTCGGTGATTTTACATGTTAAATTAACATGTGTATTAACACAGGCTGGGAGAAGCAAGCCTGCGGGACTCTGCAATATATTGAGCGGGGAGCCAGAAAATTCTGGCGGCGACCGAGGCCTCCACGGCCGGGGAAATAATCCTCGATAATTTAACATGTTAAATTAACATGTGTATTAACACAGGCTGGGAGAAGCAGGCATTCTGGACTTTGAAAAATTTCGAGCAGGGGCCGGAGAAATTCTCCCGGCGACCGAGGCCTCCGCGGCCGGGAGAACTTCGGCGCTCGGGCTCTGCGTGTACCCACCGCAAGGCCTATTTTGGGTTTTATAGGGGGTAGTGGTGTCTCTGGAGGGAAAAAATACACGGTAAATATTGCAGCCAGAGCCTATGGCAATCTGTTGGCGACCGAGGCCTCCACACCCCGGCAAATTTTCGGCTCTCGGACTGTGTGTATTCCACTGGAGACAGGCCTGCGGGACTCTGTAATATATTGAGCCGGGAGCCAGAAAATTCTGGCGGCGACCGAGGCCTCCGCGGCCGAGGAAAAGGTCATTGGTAAAATTACATGTTAAATTAACATGTGTATTAACACAGGCTGGGAGAAGCAGGCATTCTGGACTTAGAAAAATTTCGAGCAGGGGCCCGAGAAATTCTCCCGGCTACGAGGCCTCCGCGGCCGGGAGAACTCTCGGCGCTCGGGCTCCGCGTCTACACATGGGGAGCGGGCAGCCAGAAAATTCTGGCGGCGACCGAGGCCTCCGCGGCCGAGGAAATGGTCCTTGGTGATTTTACATGTTAAATTAACATGTGTATTAACACAGGCTGGGAGAAGCAAGCCTGCGGGTCGCTGCAATATATTGAGCGGGGAGCCAGAAATTTCTGGCGGCGACCGAGGCCTCCGCGGCCGGGGAAATAATCCTCGGTAATTTTACATGTTAAATTAACATGTGTATTAACACAGGCTTGGAGAAGCAAGCATGCGGGACTCTGCAATATATTGAGCAGGGAGCCAGAAAATTCTGGCTGCGACCGAGGCCTCTGCGGCCGAGGAAATGGTCATTGGTAATTTTACATGTTAAATTAACATGTGTTTTAACACAGGCTGGGAGATGCAGGCATTCTGGACTTAGAAAAATTTCGAGCAGGGGCCAGGGAAATTCTCCCTGCGACCGAGGCCTCCGCGCGCCGGGAGAACTCTCGAAAACCACCTCGTTCGTGGTTGTTTGTCGTGCGGGGCGAATCGGGAAATCTAGCAAATAGCTGAAGACATTCTCCCGGCGATGGAGGTCTCGGCGGCCGGGAAAAACGCCCGCGCTCGGGCGTTGCGCGCCCCCTTGGCAAGGCCCATTTTGCGTTATATAGGGGGTAGTGGTGTCACGAGGGGAAAAAATTAACATGTTAAATACTGCTCCCAGGCAATTGTAAAATGTCTCGGCGACGGAAGGCACCACTACCCGGCATATTTACGCCCCTCGGACTCCGTGCGCCAGCCTGTAATAGCGAATCGGGACTTAGAAAAAAAATTCGAGCAGGGAGCCAGAACATTTTCCCGGCGATCGAGGCCTCCGCGGCCGAGGAATTTGTCATTGGTGATTTTGCATGTTAAATTAACATGTGTATTAACACAGGCTTGGAGAAGCAAGCCTGCGGGACTCTGCAATACATTGAGCGGGCAGCCAGAAAATTCTGGCGGCGACCGAGGCCTCCGCGGCCGGGGAAATAATCCTCTGTAATTTTACATGTTAAATTAACATGTGTATTAACACAGGCTTGGAGAAGCAAGCCTGCGGGACTCTGCAATACATTGAGCGGGGAGCCAGAAATTTCTGGCGGCGACCGAGGCCTCTGCGGCCGGGATAATAATCCTTGGTAATTTTACATGTTAAATTAACATGTGTATTAACACAGGCTGGGAGAACTAGGCATTCTGGACTTTGAAAAATTTCGAGCAGGGGCCGGAGAAATTCTCCCGGCGACCGAGGCCTCCGCGGCCGGGAGAACTCTCGGCGCTCGGGCTCCGCGTCTACCCATGGGGAGCGGGCAGCCAGAAAATTCTGGCGGCGACCGAGGCCTCCGCGGCCGAGGAAAAGGTCATTGGTAATATTACATGTTAAATTAACATGTGTATTAACACATGCTGGGAGAAGCAGGCATTCTGGACTTTGAAAAATTTCGAGCAGGGGCCGGAGAAATTCTCCCGGCGACCGAGGCCTCCGCGGCCGGGAGAACTCTCGGCGCTTGGGCAGCGCGTCTACCCATGGGGAGCGGGCAGCCAGAAAATTCTGGCGGTGACCGAGGCCTCCGCGGCCGAGGAAATGGTCCTTGGTGATTTTACATGTTAAATTAACATGTGTATTAACACAGGCTGGGAGAAGCAGGCATTCTGGACTTAGAAAAATTTCGAGCAGGGGCCGTTGAAATTCTCCCGGCGACCGAGGCCTCCGCGGCCGGGAGAACTCTCGGCGCTCGGGCTCCGCGTGTACACGCGTCAAGGCCCATTTTGGGTTATATAGGGTGTAGTGGTGTCTCTGGAGGGAAAAAATACACGGTAAATATTGCAGCCAGAGCCTATGGCAATCTGTTGGCGACCGAGGCCTCCACACCCCGGCAAATTTTCGGCTCTCGGACTGTGTGTATTCCACTGGAGACAGGCCTGCGGGACTGTGCAGTATATTGAGCGGGGAGCCAGGAAAATCTCCCGGCGACCGAGGCCTCCGCGGCCGAGGAAATGGTAATTGGTGGTTTTGCATGTAAAATTAACATGTGTATTAACACAAGCTGGGATGAGAGGAATTTGGCGGCGACCGAGGCCTCCTCACCCCGGCAAAATATCAGCTACCGGGCTCTGCATATTCCTACAGAAGCAGGCCTGCAGGACTCTGCAATATATTGAGCGGGAACCAGAAAATTCTGGCGGCGACCGAGGCCTCCGCGGCCGAGGAAAATTGTCATTGGTGGTTTGCATGTAAAATTAACATGTGTATTAACACAAGCTGTGACCAGAGGAATTTGGCGGCGACCGGGGCCTCCACACCCCGGCAAAATATCAGCTACCGGGCTCTGCTTATTCACATTCAAGCAGGCATTAGGGACTCTGAAAAGTTTCGGGCGGGGAGCCAGAAAATTCTCCCGGCCACAGAGCCCTCCCTCCCGAGAGTCTGTGTAAATGCCTGTTATACAGGCCCCATGAATTCCAGCCTTATAGGTTATTTTAAGTCTCCGTTCGTGGTTGTTCGTAAACAACTGCGATTCGGGATTTTGACCTATTTCCTATGATCATGTTCCCGGAAGTTAGCCAGCCTCTTTCAGTCAAAATCTCATATTTTGGGTACCTTTGTGAACCCATCGATAGGCCCATTTTGGGTATATTAGGGGGACATGCAATCGGGAAAAATTGGAATTATTTGCAATATGGAAAGAATATGTACATAAATGAAAAGGGAGTCCCCCCGAGTTTTCTCGCCCTATATATATTGCAAAAATATCCAATTAATTATTGTGGAACCTGTAGCACCTTTCTATGAAGCAGAATTAACATTACAGAACGGTTTGAATGCTACCACCTCAGTTTCTCTACAATGCATTGGATTTCAAAGAGGTGAATTACTGTGGATGGTACTGTTGTATGGCTAACAAATCGTCTGGGAAACAATGCAGAATTAAATTAAGAAGGTTGTATGTTTTCTGTTACATGGTGGAGGTGCCCTCTAGTACACAGTAAAATGTTTTGTGGACTGCAGCTCCTTGAGGAATTAATTCAGTATGGGTCTTGTAGTGGTCTGAAAGTGGATGATGAAAAAGAATGTATAATGGTATTCAGAGCACCTCGCGGTGAAGCGGACATGCTACCTCAAAATGCTTGATTGATTCATGCCCAGTTCCCCCAAGAAGCGGTACATTGAAAAAATTGATTTACTTTGTGGATGATACTAGCAAATACTATCCGCTGGGGGAAGTAAGCAGAAATTTGGTGGTCGTATGTTTGTTACATGGTAGAGGTGCTTTCTAGTACACAATGAAATGCTTGGTGTACCGCTGCTCCTTGAAGAATTAATTCCATATGGGTCTAGCCGTGGTCTTAACTGTGAACACGAAGAACTATCTAAAGTGGCCTATCTGTCTGAACTGCAATACACAAGCTGCGAGCCAATGCTATACCTTTCTCAGGTAACGAGCTCTTGTGCGGCGATTCGATTGGATGCGAAATGGTGGGGAACGCGTGTCCGGTCGTCTTAACCAAGTAATGGTTCCCCTCTGTTAACAATGAAATGTTTGATGGATCGCAGCTCCCTGAGAGACAAGTTTCAAAGGGGTTAGTCGCGGTCTTCAATCCTGGCCAAGGTGCAGTCACCATCTATAAGAGATACCTGCTTTACTGAAGGGTAGCAAGAGTTCCCTTGCCCGCATGTTGCTCCGTGGGGGTATATCAGTATAAAGGTAGAAGAAGCCATGATCGGAGCTTCGGTGGATGAGATTGGCGGAGAAGACATGTTCTTGTCTATCTGGTAGATCAGGGGGGTGGCAGCTGATCCGGAGAAAGCAAGCGGACTCCCGATGTTCCGTCGACTCCCAATGTACACTTGAAACATGCACATTTGGGTGGCGAGGGGGCGTTGTGGCCATCCGAAAACATGTCTTCATCTCTCTTATTGGTGGACCGCTGCTCCTTGAAGAATTAATTCCATATGGGTCTAGTCTTGGTGATAACTGTGAACACTAAGAACTATCTAAAGTGGCCTATCTGTCTGAACTGCAATACACTAGCTGCGAGCCAATGCTATACCTTTCTTAGGTAACGAGCTCTTGTGCGGCAATTCGATTGGATGCGAAATGGTGGGGAACGCGTGTCCTATCGTCTTAACCAAGTAATGGTTCCCCTCTGTTAACAATGAAATGTTTGATGGATCGCAGCTCCCTGAGAGACAAGTTTCAAAGGGGTTAGTCGCGGTCTTCAATCCTGGCCAAGGTGCAGTCACCATCTATAAGAGATACCTGCTTTACTGAAGGGTAGCAAGAGTTCCCTTGCCCGCATGTTGCTCCGTGGGGGTATATCAGTATAAAGGTAGAAGAAGCCATGATCGGAGCTTCGGTGGATGAGATTGGTGGAGAAGACATGTTCTTGTCTATCTGGTAGATCAGGGGGGTGGCAGCTGATCCGGAGAAAGCAAGCGGACTCCCGATGTTCCGTCGACTCCCAATGTACACTTAAAACATGCACATTTGGGTGGCGAGGGGGCGTTGTGGCCATCCGAAAACATGTCTTCATCTCTCTTATTGGTGGACCGCTGCTCCTTGAAGAATTAAATCCATATGGGTCTAGTCTTGGTGATAACTGTGAACACTAAGAACTATCTAAAGTGGCCTATCTGTCTGAACTGCAATACACTAGCTGCGAGCCAATGCTATACCTTTCTCAGGTAACGAGCTCTTGTGCGGCAATTCGATTGGATGCGAAATGGTGGGGAACGCGTGTCCTATCGTCTTAACCAAGTAATGGTTCCCCTCTGTTAACAATGAAATGTTTGATGGATCGCAGCTCCCTGAGAGACAAGTTTCAAAGGGGTTAGTCGCGGTCTTCAGCCCTGGCCAAAGGTGTTTAGAAATGAATACTTTTCGGACCAGTGGGCAAATTAGTTCACAGCGAGCCCACGGGCCAACGGTCTGCTCCCGCAGTGGGCCGCGCCCGAATGTGGGCACCGATCATATAATTTGAAATCCACTCGCCAAGTACCATGCGAGTTTCTAAGAGCGCGATATATTCGCCAGTGAAAGCCTTGGAAGTTTGGCCTCGCCTACTCCCTAGGAAAATTAATTAGAGATGGAAGGAAAGACTTTGCAATTGCAAAGCGGGTGTCGATATTGGGAAGTCGCCCCCGTACTTGTTGATACAGAAGGAAAAAAAAATGTACATCATAAGATTCGGACCCGGTGCTCTGCGGACCCGGGAGGTTCCTCCGAACGAAAAAAAAAGCTGCTAGCAGCTCCCTGGTTGATCCTGCCAGTAGTCATATGCTTGTCTCAAAGATTAAGCCATGCATGTCTAAGTGCAAGCCAAAATAAGGTGAAACCGCGAATGGCTCATTAAATCAGTTATGGTTCCTTAGATCGTACCACATGACTTGGATAACTGTGGTAATTCTAGAGCTAATACATGCTGAACTGAGTCCCGACCAGAAATGGGAGGGATGCTTTTATTAGATCAAAACC
>NW_026962690.1:0-32454 GCF_032445375.1 Bacillus rossius redtenbacheri | reverse complement strand
GGCAATTAGGCAGGCAATTAAGAAGGTAATTAGACAAGCAATTAGGCAGGCAATTAGGAAGGCAGGCAATTAGGCAGGCAATTAAGAAGTTAATTAGGCAGGCAAGTTTGGCATGTAATAAGGCAGGCAATTAGGCAGGCAATTAGCTGGCAATTAGGCAGGCAATTAGGCAGTTTATAGGGCTAGGCAATTAGGCAGGCAATTAGGCAGTTAATTATGCAGCAATTAGGCAATTAATTAGACAGGCAATAAGGCAGGTAATTAGGCAATCAATTAGGCAGAGAATTAGGCAGGCAATAAGGCAGGCAGGCAATCAGCAGGAAATTAGGCATCAATTAGGCAGGCAATTAGTTAGGCTATTAGGCAAGCAATTAGGCAGTCAATTAAACAGTCAGGTAATTAGGCACGCAATTAGGTAGGCAGGCAAATTAGGCAGTTTATTAGACAGGCAGGTAATAGGCAGGTAAATAAATTAGGCAGGCAATTATTCAGGCTATTAAGCAGGCAATTAGACAGGCAGACAATTAGGCAGGTAGGGTTGTTAGTCAGGCAATTAGTCAGGCAATTAAGCAGGCAATTAGATAGGCAGGCAATTTGGCAGGCAGGCAATTGGATAGGCAGGCAATTTGGCAGGCAATTAGGCAGACAAATAGGCAGTTAGTCAGGCAGGCAATTAGGCAGGCAATAAGGCAGGCACTTCGGCAGGTAATTAGGCAATCAAGAAATATGGCAGGCAATTAGGCAGTTAATTAGGCAGGCAAATAGGCAGATAATTAGGCAGAGAATAAGGCAGGCAATTAGGCAGGCAATTAGGCAGGCAATAAGGCAGATGATTAGGCAGAGAATAAGGCAGGCAATCAGGCAGGAAATTAGGCATCAATTAGGCAGGCAATTAGTTAGGCTATTAGGCAAGCAATTAGGCAGTCAATTAAACAGTCAGGTAATTAGGCACGCAATTAGGTAGGCAGGCAATTAGGCAGTTTATTAGACAGGCAGGTAATTAGGCAGGTAAATAAATTAGGCAGGCAATTAGTCAGGCTATTAAGCAGGCAATTAGACAGGCAGACAATTAGGCAGGTAGGTTGTTAGTCAGGCAATTAAGCAGGCAATTAGATAGCAGGCAATTTGGCAGGCAGGCAATTGGAAAGGCAGGCAATTTGGCAGGCAATTAGGCAGACAAATAGGCAGTTAGTTCAGGCAGGCATTAGGCAGGCAATAAGGCAGGCACTTCGGCAGGTAATTAGGCAATCAAGAAATATGGCAGGCAATTAGGCAGTTAATTAGGCAGGCAAATAGGCAGATAATTAGGCAGAGAATAAGGCAGGCAATTAGGCAGGCAATTAGGCAGGCAATAAGGCAGATGATTAGGCAGAGAATAAGGCAGGCAATCAGGCAGGAAATTAGGCATCAATTAGGCAGGGCAATTAGTTAGGCTATAGGCAAGCAATTAGGCAGTCAATTAAACAGTCAGGTAATTAGGCACGCAATTAGGTAGGCAGGCAATTAGGCAGTTGATTAGACAGGCAGGCAATTAGGCAGGTAAATAAATTAGGCTGGATATTAGTCAGGCTATTAAGCAGCAATTAGACAGGCAGACAATTAGGCAGGTAGGTAATAAGTCAGGCAATTAGGCAGGCAATAAGCAGGCAATTAGATAGGCAGGCAATTTGGCAGGCAGGCCCAAATAAGGCAGGTAATTAGGCAAGCAATATTAGGCAGACAAATAGGAAGTTAGTCAGGAAGGCAATTAGGCAGGCAATTAGGTTGGTAATTAGGCAATCAAGCAATATGGCATGCCATTAGGCAGTTAATTAGGCAAGCAATTAGGGCAGGAAATTAGGCAGGTTATTAGGCAAGCAATTAGCCAGGCAATTAGGTAGGCAGGCAATTAGGCATGGCAGGCAATTAGGCAGGCAATTAAGAAGTAAATTAAGCAGGCAGGCAATTTGGCATGTAATAAGGCAGGGCAATTAGGCAGTTCATTACACAGTCAGGCAATTAGGCACGCAATTAGGTAGGCAGGCAATTAGGCAGTTAATTAGACAGGAAGTCAATTAAGCAGGTAAATAAATAAGGCAAGCAATTAGTCAAGCTATTAAGCAGGCAATTAGACAGGCAGACAATTAGGCAGGTATGTAATTAGTCAGGGCAATTAGGCAGGCAATTAAGCAGGCAATTAGATAGGCAGGCATATTGGCAGGCAATAATGCAGGCAATTAGGCAAGCAATTAGGCAGTTAATTAGGCAGGCAATTAGGCAGGCAATGAAGCAGGCAATTAGGCAGTTAATTAGGCAGGCAATTAGGCAGGCAATTAGGCAATTTAATTAGCAGGCAATAAAGCAGTTAAATAGGCAGTTAATTAGGCAGGCAATTAAGCATTTAATTAGGCGGGCAATTTAGAAGGCAATTAGGCAGGCAATAAGGCAGGAAATTAGGCAGATAATAGGCAGGCAATTAGGCATTTAATTAGCAGGCAATAAATCAGCTAATTAGGCAGGCAATTAGGCAGTTAATTAGGCAGGCAATTAGGCAATGATTACGCAGGCAATTAGACAGGCAATAAAGCAGTTAAATTAGGCAGGGCAGGCATATTGGCAGGTTACTTGGCAGGCAATGAGGCAGGCAATTAGGTAGGTAGGTAATTAGACAGGCAATTAGGCAGTTCATTAGGCAGGCAGGCAATTTAGCAGGTAATTAGGCGAGCAATTAGGCAAGCAATTAGTCAGGCGCAAATAGGCAGGCAATTAGGCAGGGCAATTAGTCAGATAAATGAAGTGGGGCAATTAGGCAGAAAATTTGGCAGGCAATTAGGCTAGTTAATTAGGCAGAGCAATTGGGGCAGTCAATTAGGCAGGCAATTAGGCAGTCAATTAGGCAATCAGAAGCAATATGGCAGGCATTTTAGGCAGGTAATTAGAGCAGGCAAATAGGCAGATAATTAGCAGTTAATAAGGAAAGGTAATTAGGCAGGCAATTAGCAGGCAATAAGGCAGTTTTATTAGGCCAACGCAAGTTAGGCAGGCAATTAGGCAGACAATTAGGCAGGGCAATTAGGCATTTAATTAGCAGGCAATGAAGCAGTTAATTAGGCAGTTAATTAGGCAGGCAATTAAGCAGTTAATTAGGCAGGCAGCAATTTAAGCAGGTAATTAGGCAGGCAATAAGGCAGATGATTGTGTAAGCAATTAGGCAGGCAATTAGGCAGTCAATTAAACAGGCAAGCAATTAGGCACGCAATTAGGTAGGCAGGCAATTAGGCAGTCACGCAATTAGGCAGTCAGGCAATTAGGCGTTTAATTAGGCAGGCAGGGAATTGGACAGGCAAAATGCCAGACAATTAAGCAGGAAATTAGGAAGGCAATTATGCAGGCAATTAGCCAATCAATAAGCAGGCAATTAGGCAATTAATTCAGCAGGCAATTAGGCATTTAATTAGGCAGTAAATTAGGCAGGCAAATAGGCAGGCAGTTAGGCAGTAATTAAGAAGGCAATTAGGCATTTACTTAGGCAGGCAATTAGGCATTTAATTAGCAGGCAATAAAGCAGTTAATTAGGCAGTTAATCAGGCAGGCAATTAAGCAGTTTATAAGCCAGGCAGGCAATTTAGCAGGTAATTAGGCAGGCAATTAGGCAGAAAATTTGGAAGCAATTAGGCAGGCAATTAGGCTGGCAATAAGGCAGGCAATTGGGCAGTTAATTAGGTAGGCTATTAGGCAATCAAGCAATATGGCAGGCAATTAAAAAGTTAATTAGGCAGGCAAATAGGCAGATAATTAGGCAGGCAATAAGTCAGGCAATTAAGCAGGCATTTAGACAGGTAGGCAATTTGGCAGGCAATTCGGTAGGCAATTAAGCAGGCAATTGGGCAGGCAATAAGGCAGTTAATTAGACAGGCAATTAAGCAGGCAAATAGGCAGGCAATTAGGCAGTTAATAAGTCAGGCAATTAGGTAGGCAGTTGGGTAGGCAGTTAGGCATGCAATAAGGCAGTTAATTAGGCAGGCAATTAGGCAGGCAATTAGGAAGGCAATAAGGCAGGCAAATAGGCAGGCATATTGACAGCCAATTAGGCAGGCAATTAGGAAGTTAATTAGGCAGATGATTAGGCAGGAAATTTGGCAGGCAATAAGGCAGGCAAATAGGCAGGCAACTAATTAGCCAGGCAATTAGGCAGGCAATTAGGCAAGCAATTAAGCAGGCAATTAGGCAATTAATTAGGCAAGCAATTAGGCAGGCAGGCAATTAGGCAGGCAGATAATAAGGGAGGCAATTAAGCAGTTAATTAGGCAGGCATGCAATTTGGCAGGTAATAATGCAGGCAATAAGGAAAGCAATTAAGCAGGAAATTAGGCAGCAATTAAGCAGATAATTAAGCACTTAATTAGGCAGCAATAAGGCAGGCAATTAGGTAGTTAATTAGTCAAGCAAATAGGCAGGCAATTAGGTAGTTAATTAGGCAGGCAATTATGCAGGTAATTAGGCAAGCAATTAGTTAGATAAATAGGCAGGCAATGAAGCAGTTAATTAGGCCCGCAATAAGGCAGGCAATTAATAATGTAATTAGGCAGGCAGGCAATTAGGCAGGCAATTAAGCAGTTAATTAGGCAAGCAGGCAATTGGGCAGGTAATAAGGCAGGCAATTAGATAGGCAGGCAATTTGGCATGCAGGCAATAAGGCAGGCAATTAGGCAGTTAATTAGGCATGCAAATAGGCAGATAATTAGGCAGGCAATTAGGCAGGCAATTAGGCAGGCAATTAGGCAGCTATTTAGGCAGTTAATAGGACCTTGCAATTAGGCAGTTTATTAAGCAGGCAATTAGGCAGGCAATTAGGCAGGAAGGCAATTAGGCACGCAATAAGGTAGGCAGGCAATTAGGCAGTCAATTAAACAGGCAGGCAATTAGGCACGCAATTAGGTAGGCAGGCAATTAGGCAGTCAGGCAATTAGGCAGTTAATGTGGCAGGCAGGGAATTTGGCAGACAATAAGGCAGACAATAAAGCAGGCAATTAGAAAGGCAATTAAGCAGGCAATTAGACAAGCAATTAGGCAGTCAATTAGGCAGTTAATTAGGCAGGCAATTAAGCAGGGAATAAGGCAGTTAATTAGGCAGGCACTTAGGCAGATGATTACGTAGGCAATTAGGCAGGCAATAAGGCAGTTAATTATGCATGCCATTAGGCAGTTAATTAGGCAAGCAATTAGGCAGAAAATTAGGCAAACAATTTAGCAGGTTATTAGGCAAGCAATTAGGCAGGCAATTAGGAAGGCAGGCAATTAGGCAGGTTATTAGGCAAGCAATTAGGCAGGCAACTAGAAAGGCAGGCAATTAGGCAGGCTATTAGGCAGGCAATTAGGCAGGCAATTAGGCAGGCAATTAAGGAGTTAATAAGGCAGGCAGGCAATTTGGCATGTAATAAGGCAGGCAATTAGGCAGGCAATTAGGCAGACAATTAGGCAGTCAATTAAACAGTCAGGCAATTAGGTACGCAATTGGGTAGGCAGGCAATAAGGCAGTTAATTAGACAGGCAGGCAATTAGGCAGGTAAATAAATTAGGCAGGCAATTAGTCAGGTTATTAAGCAGGCAATTAGACAGGCAGACAATTAGGCAGCAAGGTAATTAGTCAGGCAATTAGGCAGGCAATTAAGCAGGAAATTAGGCAGTTAATTAGGCAAGCAATTAGGTAGGCAGGCAATTAGGCAGGCAGGTAATTAGGCAGGCAATTAAGCAGTTAATTAGGTAGGCAAGCAATTTGGCAGGTAACTAGGCAGGCAATAAGGTAAGCAATTAAGCAGGCAATTAGGCAGGCAATTAGGCAGGCAATTAGGCAGGCAATAAGGCAGGCAATTTGACAGTTAATTAGGCAGTTAATTAGGCAGGTAATAAGGCAGATAATTAGGCAGGCAATTGGGCAGGCAATTAGGCATGCAATTAGGCAGATAATTAGGCAGGTAATAAGGCAGATAATTAGGCAGGCAATTGGGCAGGCAATTAGGCATGCAATTAGGCAGATAATTAGTTCAGTTAATTAGGCCCGCAATTAGGCAGTTAATTAGGCCCGCAATTAAACAGGCAATTAAGCAGTTAATTAGGCAAGCAGCAATTTGACAGGTAATTAGGCAGGCAATTAGGCAGGTAATTATGCAGGTAATTAGGCAGTTAATTAGGCAGGCAATTAGGCAGTTAATTAGGCAGGCAATTAGGCAGGCAAATAGGTAGTTTATTTGGCAAGCAATAAGGCAGGCAATTAGGCAGAAAATTAGGCAGGCAATTAAGCAGGAAATTAGGCAGTTAATTAGGCAAGCAATTAGGTAGGCAGGCAATTAGGCAGGCAGGTAATTAGGCAGGCAATTAAGCAGGCAAATAGGTAGTTTATTTGGCAAGCAATAAGGCAGGCAATTAGGCAGAAAATTAGGCAGGCAATTAAGCAGGAAATTAGGCAGTTAATTAGGCAAGCAATTAGGTAGGCAGGCAATTAGGCAGGCAGGTAATTAGGCAGGCAATTAAGCAGTTAATTAGGTAGGCAAGCAATTTGGCAGGTAACTAGGCAGGCAATAAGGTAAGCAATTAAGCAGGCAATTAGGCAGGCAATTAGGCAGGCAATAAGGCAGGCAATTTGGCAGTTAATTAGGCAGTTAATTAGGCAGGTAATAAGGCAGAAAATTAGGCAGGCAATTGGGCAGGCAATTAGGCATGCAATTAGGCAGATAATTAGGCAGGTAATAAGGCAGATAATTAGGCAGGCAATTGGGCAGGCAATTAGGCATGCAATTAGGCAGATAATTAGGCAGTTAATTAGGCCCGCAATTAGGCAGTTAATTAGGCCCGCAATTAGGCAGGCAATTAAGCAGTTAATAAGGCAAGCAGCAATTTGACAGGTAATTAGGGAAGCGCTTAGGCAGGTAATTATGCAGGTAATTAGGCAGTTAATTAGGCAGGCAATTAGGCATTTAATTAGGCAGGCAATTAGGCAGGCAAATAGGTAGTTTATTTGGCAAGCAATAAGGCAGGCAATTAGGCAGAAAATTAGGCAGGCAATTAAGCAGGAAATTAGGCAGTTAATTAGGCAAGCAATTAGGTAGGCAGGCAATTAGGCAGGCAGGTAATTAGGCAGGCAATTAAGCAGTTAATTAGGTAGGCAAGCAATTTGGCAGGTAACTAGGCAGGCAATAAGGTAAGCAATTAAGCAGGCAATTAGGCAGGCAATTAGGCAGGCAATAAGGCAGGCAATTGGGTAGTTAATTGGGCAGCCAATTAGACAGATAATTAGGCAGACAATTGGGTAGGCAATTAGGCAGTCAATTAAACAGGCAAGCAATTAGGCACGCAATTAGGTAGGCAGGCAATTAGGCAGTCACGCAATTAGGCAGTCAGGCAATTAGGCGGATAATTAGGCAGGCAGGGAATTGGACAGGCAAAATGCCAGACAATTAAGCAGGCAGTTAGGAAGGCAATTAAGCAGGCAATTAGACAATCAATAAGCAGGCAATTAGGCAATTAATTCGGCAGGCAATTAGGCATTTAATTAGGCAGTAAATTAGGCAGGCAAATAGGCAGGCAGTTAGGCAGTAATTAAGAAGGCAATTAGGCATTTACTTAGGCAGGCAATTAGGCATTTAATTAGCAGGCAATAAAGCAGTTAATTAGGCAGTTAATTAGGCAGGCAATTAAGCAGTTTATAAGCCAGGCAGGCAATTTAGCAGGTAATTAGGCAGGCAATTAGGCATTTAATAAGGCAGGCAATTAGGCAGAAAATTTGGAAGCAATTAGGCAGGCAATTAGGCAGAAAATTTGGAAGCAATTAGGCAGGCAATTAGGCTGGCAATTATGCAGGCAATTGGGCAGTTAATTAGGCAGGCTATTAGGCAATCAAGCAATATGGCAGGCAATTAAGCAGTTAATTAGGCAGGCAAATAGGCAGATAATTAGGCAGGCAATAAGTCAGGCAATTAAGCAGGCATTTAGACAGGTAGGCAATTTGGCAGGCAATTCGGTAGGCAATTAAGCAGGCAATTGGGCAGGCAATAAGGCAGTTAATTAGACAGGCAATTAAGCAGGCAGTTAGGCAGGCAATAAGGCAGTTAATTAGGCAGGCAATTAGGCAGGCAATTAGGAAGGCAATAAGGCAGGCAAATAGGCAGGCATATTGACAGCCAATTAGGCAGGCAATTAGGAAGTTAATTAGGCAGATGATTAGGCAGGAAATTTGGCAGGCAATAAGGCAGGCAAATAGGCAGGCAACTAATTAGCCAGGCAATTAGGCAGGCAATTAGGCAGGCAATTAAGCAGGTAATTAGGCAATTAATTAGGCAAGCAATTAGGCAGGCAGGCAATTAGGCAGGCAGGTAATTAGGCAGGCATGCAATTAGGCAGGTATGCAATAAGGCAGGCAATAAGTCAGGCAATAAGCAGGCATTTAGACAGGTAGGCAATTTGGCAGGCGATTCGGTAGGCAACTAAGCAGGAAATTGGGCAGGCAATAAGGCAGTTAATTAGACAGGCAATTAAGCAGGCAAATAGGCAGGCAATTAGGCAGTTAATAAGTCAGGCAGTTAGTTAGGCAGTTGGGTAGGATATTAGGCAGGCAATAAGGCAGTTAATTAGGCAGGCAATTAGACAGGCAATTAGGAAGGCAATAAGGCAGGCAACCAATTAGCCAGGCAATTAGGCAGGCAATTAGGCAGTTAATTAGGCAGGCAATGAAGCAAGCAATTAGGCAGTTAATTAGGCAGGCAATTAGGCAGTTAATTCGGCAGGCAATTAAGCAGGGAATAAGGCAGTTGATTAGGCAGGCAATTAGGCAGATGATTACGCAGGCAATTAGGCAGGCAATAAGGCAGTAAATTAGGCAAGTAATTACGCAGCTAATTAGGCAGGCAATTAAGCAGGCATATTGACAGCCAATTGGGCAGGCAAGCAGGCAGTTAATTAGGCAGATATTTAGGCAGGAAATTTGGCAGGCAATAAGGCAGGCAAATATGCAGGCAACCAATTAGCCAGGCAATTAGGCAGGCAATTAGGCAGTTAATTAGGCAAGCAGTGAGGCAAGCAATTAGGCAGTTAATTAGGCAGGCAATTAGGCAGTTAATTCGGCAGGCATTAAGCAGGGAATAAGGCAGTTAATTAGGCAGGCAATTAGGCAGATGATTACGCAGGCAATTAGGCATGCAATTAGGCAGTTAATTAGGCAAGCAATTAGGCAGGTATGCAATTAGGCAGGCAATAAGTCAGGCAATAAGCAGGCATTTAGACAGGTAGGCAATTTGGCAGGCAATTAGACAATCAATAAGCAGGCAATTAGGCAATTAATTCGGCAGGCAATTAGGCATTTAATTAGGCAGTAAATTAGGCAGGCAAATAGGCAGGCAGTTAGGCAGTAATTAAGAAGGCAATTAGGCATTTACTTAGGCAGGCAATTAGGCATTTAATTAGCAGGCAATAAAGCAGTTAATTAGGCAGTTAATTAGGCAGGCAATTAAGCAGTTTATAAGCCAGGCAGGCAATTTAGCAGGTAATTAGGCAGGCAATTAGGCATTTAATAAGGCAGGCAATTAGGCAGAAAATTTGGAAGCAATTAGGCAAGCAATTAGGCAGGCAATTAAGCAGGCAATTAGGCAATTAATTAGGCAAGCAATTAGGCAGGCAGGCAATTAGGCAGGCAGATAATAAGGGAGGCAATAAAGCAGTTAATTAGGCAGGCATGCAATTTGGCAGGTAATAAGGCAGGCAATAAGGAAAGCAATTAAGCAGGCAATTAGGCAGGCAATAAGGCAGGCAATTAGGTAGTTAATTAGTCAAGCAAATAGGCAGGCAATTAGGCTGGCAATTAGGTAGTTAATTAGGCAGGCAATTATGCAGGTAATTAGGCAAGCAATTAGTTAGATAAATAGGCAGGCAATGAAGCAGTTAATTAGGCCCGCAATAAGGCAGGCAATTAATAATGTAATTAGGCAGGCAGGCAATTAGGCAGGCAATTAAGCAGTTAATTAGGCAAGCAGGCAATTGGGCAGGTAATAAGGCAGGCAATTAGATAGGCAGGCAATTTGGCATGCAGGCAATAAGGCAGGCAATTAGGCAGTTAATTAGGCATGCAAATAGGCAGATAATTAGGCAGGCAATTAGGCATTTAATTAGGCAGGCAATTAGGCATTTAATTAGCAGGCAATAAATCAGTTAGTTAGGCAGTTAATTAGGCAGGCAATTAAGCAGTTGATTAGGCAGGCAATTTAGCAGGTAATTAGGCAGGCATTAGGCAGTCAATTAGGCAGGAAATTAGGCAGATAATTAGGCAGGCAATTAGGCAGGCAGGCAATTAGGCATGCAGGCAATTAGGCAGGTAGGCAATTAGGCAGTTAATAAGGAAGGCAAAAAGGCAGTCAATTGACAGGCAATTTGGCAGGCAATTAGGTAGGCATTTAGAAAGTTAATTAGGCAGTCAATAAGGCAGTCAATTAGGCAGTTAAGTAGGCAGGCCATTAGGCAGTTAATAAGGCAAGCAATTAGGCAGGCAATTAAGAAGGTAATTAGACAAGCAATTAGGCAGGCAATTAGGAAGGCAGGCAATTAGGCAGGCAATTAAGAAGTTAATTAGGCAGGCAATTTGGCATGTAATAAGGCAGGCAATTAGGCAGGCAATTAGCTGGCAATTAGGCAGGCAATTAGGCAGTTTATAGGGCAGGCAATTAGGCAGGCAATTAGGCAGTTAATTATGCAGGCAATTAGGCAATTAATTAGACAGGCAATAAGGCAGGTAATTAGGCAATCAATTAGGCAGAGAATAAGGCAGGCAATAAGGCAGGCAGGCAATCAGGCAGGAAATTAGGCATCAATTAGGCAGGCTATTAGTTAGGCTATTAGGCAAGCAATTAGGCAGTCAATTAAACAGTCAGGTAATTAGGCACGCAATTAGGTAGGCAGGCAATTAGGCAGTTTATTAGACAGGCAGGCAATTAGGCAGGTAAATAAATTAGGCAGGCAATTAGTCAGGCTATTAAGCAGGCAATTAGACAGGCAGACAATTAGGCAGGTAGGTTGTTAGTCAGGCAATTAGTCAGGCAATTAAGCAGGCAATTAGATAGGCAGGCAATTTGGCAGGCAGGCAATTGGATAGGCAGGCAATTTGGCAGGCAATTAGGCAGACAAATAGGCAGTTAGTCAGGCAGGCAATTAGGCAGGCAATAAGGCAGGCACTTCGGCAGGTAATTAGGCAATCAAGAAATATGGCAGGCAATTAGGCAGTTAATTAGGCAGGCAAATAGGCAGATAATTAGGCAGAGAATAAGGCAGGCAATTAGGCAGGCAATTAGGCAGGCAATAAGGCAGATGATTAGGCAGAGAATAAGGCAGGCAATCAGGCAGGAAATTAGGCATCAATTAGGCAGGCAATTAGTTAGGCTATTAGGCAAGCAATTAGGCAGTCAATTAAACAGTCAGGTAATTAGGCACGCAATTAGGTAGGCAGGCAATTAGGCAGTTTATTAGACAGGCAGGCAATTAGGCAGGTAAATAAATTAGGCAGGCAATTAGTCAGGCTATTAAGCAGGCAATTAGACAGGCAGACAATTAGGCAGGTAGGTTGTTAGTCAGGCAATTAGTCAGGCAATTAAGCAGGCAATTAGATAGGCAGGCAATTTGGCAGGCAGGCAATTGGATAGGCAGGCAATTTGGCAGGCAATTAGGCAGACAAATAGGCAGTTAGTCAGGCAGGCAATTAGGCAGGCAATAAGGCAGGCACTTCGGCAGGTAATTAGGCAATCAAGAAATATGGCAGGCAATTAGGCAGTTAATTAGGCAAGCAATTAGGCAGACAAATAGGCAGTTAGTCAGGAAGGCAATTAGGCAGGCAATTAGGTTGGTAATTAGGCAATCAAGCAATATGGCATGCCATTAGGCAGTTAATTAGGCAAGCAATTAGGCAGGAAATTAGGCAGGCAATTAGGCAGGTTATTAGGCAAGCAATTAGGCAGGCAATTAGGTAGGCAGGCAATTAGGCAGGCAGGCAATTAGGCAGGCAATTAAAAAGTAAATTAAGCAGGCAGGCAATTTGGCATGTAATAAGGCAGGCAATTAGGCAGTCAATTACACAGTCAGGCAATTAGGCACGCAATTAGGTAGGCAGGCAATTAGGCAGTTAATTAGACAGGAAGTCAATTAAGCAGGTAAATAAATAAGGCAAGCAATTAGTCAAGCTATTAAGCAGGCAATTAGACAGGCAGACAATTAGGCAGGTAGGTAATTAGTCAGGCAATTAGGCAGGCAATTAAGCAGGCAATTAGATAGGCAGGCATATTGGCAGGCAATAATGCAGGCAATTAGGCAAGCAATTAGGCAGTTAATTAGGCAGGCAATTAGGCAGGCAATGAAGCAGGCAATTAGGCAGTTAATTAGGCAGGCAATTAGGCAGGCAATGAGGCAGGCAATTAGGCAGATAATTCGGCAGGCAAGTGGGCTGGCAATTAGGCATGCAATTAGGCAGATAATTAGGCAGGCAATTAGGCATTTAATTAGCAGGCAATAAAGCAGTTAATTAGGCAGTTAATTAGGCAGGCAATTAAGCAGTTAATTAGGCGGGCAATTTAGAAGGCAATTAGGCAGGCAATAAGGCAGGAAATTAGGCAGATAATTAGGCAGGCAATTAGGCATTTAATTAGCAGGCAATAAATCAGCTAATTAGGCAGGCAATTAGGCAGTTAATTAGGCAGGCAATTAGGCAGATGATTACGCAGGCAATTAGACAGGCAATAAAGCAGTTAATTAGGCAGGCAGGCAATTTGGCAGGTAATTTGGCAGGCAATGAGGCAGGCAATTAGGTAGGTAGGTAATTAGACAGGCAATTAGGCAGTTCATTAGGCAGGCAGGCAATTTAGCAGGTAATTAGGCAGGCAATTAGGCAAGCAATTAGTCAGGCAATTAGGCAGGCAATTAGGCAGGCAATTAGTCAGATAATTAAGTGGGCAATTAGGCAGAAAATTTGGCAGGCAGTTAGGCAGTTAATTAGGCAAGCAATTGGGCAGTCAATTAGGCAGGCAATTAGGCAGTCAATTAGGCAATCAAGCAATATGGCAGGCATTTAGGCAGGTAATTAGGCAGGCAAATAGGCAGATAATTAGCAGTTAATAAGAAAGGTAATTAGGCAGGCAATTAGGCAGGCAATAAGGCAGTTTATTAGGCAAGCAATTAGGCAGTCAATTAGGCAGTTAATTAGGCAGGCAATTAAGCAGGGAATAAGGCAGTTAATTAGGCAGGCACTTAGGCAGATGATTACGTAGGCAATTAGGCAGGCAATAAGGCAGTTAATTAGGCAAGCTATACGCAGCTAATTAGGCAGGCAATTAGGCAGTTAATTAGGCAGGCAGGCAATTTGGCAAGTAATTTTGCAGGCAATTAGGCAGGCAATTAGACAGGCAATTAGGCAGCTATTTAGGCAGTTAATTGGACCTTGCAAGTAGGCAGTTTATTAAGCAGGCAATTAGGCAGGCAATTAGGCAGGTAGGCAATTAATCAGTTAATAAGGAAGGCTAAAAGGCAGGCAATTAGGCAGGCAATTAGGCAGTCAATTAGGCAGTTAATTATGCATGCCATTAGGCAGTTAATTAGGCAAGCAATTAGGCAGAAAATTAGGCAAACAATTTAGCAGGTTATTAGGCAAGCAATTAGGCAGGCAATTAGGAAGGCAGGCAATTAGGCAGGTTATTAGGCAAGCAATTAGGCAGGCAACTAGAAAGGCAGGCAATTAGGCAGGCTATTAGGCAGGCAATTAGGCAGGCAATTAGGCAGGCAATTAAGAAGTTAATTAGGCAGGCAGGCAATTTGGCATGTAATAAGGCAGGCAATTAGGCAGGCAATTAGGCAGACAATTAGGCAGTCAATTAAACAGTCAGGCAATTAGGTACGCAATTGGGTAGGCAGGCAATAAGGCAGTTAATTAGACAGGCAGGCAATTAGGCAGGTAAATAAATTAGGCAGGCAATTAGTCAGGTTATTAAGCAGGCAATTAGACAGGCAGACAATTAGGCAGCAAGGTAATTAGTCAGGCAATTAGGCAGGCAATTAAGCAGGAAATTAGGCAGTTAATTAGGCAAGCAATTAGGTAGGCAGGCAATTAGGCAGGCAGGTAATTAGGCAGGCAATTAAGCAGTTAATTAGGTAGGCAAGCAATTTGGCAGGTAACTAGGCAGGCAATAAGGTAAGCAATTAAGCAGGCAATTAGGCAGGCAATTAGGCAGGCAATTAGGCAGGCAATAAGGCAGGCAATTTGGCAGTTAATTAGGCAGTTAATTAGGCAGGTAATAAGGCAGATAATTAGGCAGGCAATTGGGCAGGCAATTAGGCATGCAATTAGGCAGATAATTAGGCAGGTAATAAGGCAGATAATTAGGCAGGCAATTGGGCAGGCAATTAGGCATGCAATTAGGCAGATAATTAGTTCAGTTAATTAGGCCCGCAATTAGGCAGTTAATTAGGCCCGCAATTAAACAGGCAATTAAGCAGTTAATTAGGCAAGCAGCAATTTGACAGGTAATTAGGCAGGCAATTAGGCAGGTAATTATGCAGGTAATTAGGCAGTTAATTAGGCAGGCAATTAGGCAGTTAATTAGGCAGGCAATTAGGCAGGCAAATAGGTAGTTTATTTGGCAAGCAATAAGGCAGGCAATTAGGCAGAAAATTAGGCAGGCAATTAAGCAGGAAATTAGGCAGTTAATTAGGCAAGCAATTAGGTAGGCAGGCAATTAGGCAGGCAGGTAATTAGGCAGGCAATTAAGCAGGCAAATAGGTAGTTTATTTGGCAAGCAATAAGGCAGGCAATTAGGCAGAAAATTAGGCAGGCAATTAAGCAGGAAATTAGGCAGTTAATTAGGCAAGCAATTAGGTAGGCAGGCAATTAGGCAGGCAGGTAATTAGGCAGGCAATTAAGCAGTTAATTAGGTAGGCAAGCAATTTGGCAGGTAACTAGGCAGGCAATAAGGTAAGCAATTAAGCAGGCAATTAGGCAGGCAATTAGGCAGGCAATAAGGCAGGCAATTTGGCAGTTAATTAGGCAGTTAATTAGGCAGGTAATAAGGCAGAAAATTAGGCAGGCAATTGGGCAGGCAATTAGGCATGCAATTAGGCAGATAATTAGGCAGGTAATAAGGCAGATAATTAGGCAGGCAATTGGGCAGGCAATTAGGCATGCAATTAGGCAGATAATTAGGCAGTTAATTAGGCCCGCAATTAGGCAGTTAATTAGGCCCGCAATTAGGCAGGCAATTAAGCAGTTAATAAGGCAAGCAGCAATTTGACAGGTAATTAGGGAAGCGCTTAGGCAGGTAATTATGCAGGTAATTAGGCAGTTAATTAGGCAGGCAATTAGGCATTTAATTAGGCAGGCAATTAGGCAGGCAAATAGGTAGTTTATTTAGCAAGCAATAAGGCAGGCAATTAGGCAGAAAATTAGGCAGGCAATTAAGCAGTTAATTAGGTAGGCAAGCAATTTGGCAGGTAACTAGGCAGGCAATAAGGTAAGCAATTAAGCAGGCAATTAGGCAGGCAATTAGGCAGGCAATTAAGCAGTTAATTAGGCAGGCAATTAGGCAGGCAATAAGGCAGGCAATTGGGTAGTTAATTGGGCAGCCAATTAGACAGATAATTAGGCAGACAATTGGGTAGGCAATTAGGCAGTCAATTAAACAGGCAAGCAATTAGGCACGCAATTAGGTAGGCAGGCAATTAGGCAGTCACGCAATTAGGCAGTCAGGCAATTAGGCGGATAATTAGGCAGGCAGGGAATTGGACAGGCAAAATGCCAGACAATTAAGCAGGCAGTTAGGAAGGCAATTAAGCAGGCAATTAGACAATCAATAAGCAGGCAATTAGGCAATTAATTCGGCAGGCAATTAGGCATTTAATTAGGCAGTAAATTAGGCAGGCAAATAGGCAGGCAGTTAGGCAGTAATTAAGAAGGCAATTAGGCATTTACTTAGGCAGGCAATTAGGCATTTAATTAGCAGGCAATAAAGCAGTTAATTAGGCAGTTAATTAGGCAGGCAATTAAGCAGTTTATAAGCCAGGCAGGCAATTTAGCAGGTAATTAGGCAGGCAATTAGGCATTTAATAAGGCAGGCAATTAGGCAGAAAATTTGGAAGCAATTAGGCAGGCAATTAGGCAGAAAATTTGGAAGCAATTAGGCAGGCAATTAGGCTGGCAATTATGCAGGCAATTGGGCAGTTAATTAGGCAGGCTATTAGGCAATCAAGCAATAAGGCAGGCAATTAAGCAGTTAATTAGGCAGGCAAATAGGCAGATAATTAGGCAGGCAATAAGTCAGGCAATTAAGCAGGCATTTAGACAGGTAGGCAATTTGGCAGGCAATTCGGTAGGCAATTAAGCAGGCAATTGGGCAGGCAATAAGGCAGTTAATTAGACAGGCAATTAAGCAGGCAAATAGGCAGGCAATTAGGCAGTTAATAAGTCAGGCAATTAGGTAGGCAGTTGGGTAGGCAGTTAGGCAGGCAATAAGGCAGTTAATTAGGCAGGCAATTAGGCAGGCAATTAGGAAGGCAATAAGGCAGGCAAATAGGCAGGCATATTGACAGCCAATTAGGCAGGCAATTAGGAAGTTAATTAGGCAGATGATTAGGCAGGAAATTTGGCAGGCAATAAGGCAGGCAAATAGGCAGGCAACTAATTAGCCAGGCAATTAGGCAGGCAATTAGGCAGGCAATTAAGCAGGCAATTAGGCAATTAATTAGGCAAGCAATTAGGCAGGCAGGCAATTAGGCAGGCAGGTAATTAGGCAGGCATGCAATTAGGCAGGTATGCAATAAGGCAGGCAATAAGTCAGGCAATAAGCAGGCATTTAGACAGGTAGGCAATTTGGCAGGCGATTCGGTAGGCAACTAAGCAGGAAATTGGGCAGGCAATAAGGCAGTTAATTAGACAGGCAATTAAGCAGGCAAATAGGCAGGCAATTAGGCAGTTAATAAGTCAGGCAGTTAGTTAGGCAGTTGGGTAGGATATTAGGCAGGCAATAAGGCAGTTAATTAGGCAGGCAATTAGACAGGCAATTAGGAAGGCAATAAGGCAGGCAACCAATTAGCCAGGCAATTAGGCAGGCAATTAGGCAGTTAATTAGGCAGGCAATGAAGCAAGCAATTAGGCAGTTAATTAGGCAGGCAATTAGGCAGTTAATTCGGCAGGCAATTAAGCAGGGAATAAGGCAGTTGATTAGGCAGGCAATTAGGCAGATGATTACGCAGGCAATTAGGCAGGCAATAAGGCAGTAAATTAGGCAAGTAATTACGCAGCTAATTAGGCAGGCAATTAAGCAGGCATATTGACAGCCAATTGGGCAGGCAAGCAGGCAGTTAATTAGGCAGATATTTAGGCAGGAAATTTGGCAGGCAATAAGGCAGGCAAATATGCAGGCAACCAATTAGCCAGGCAATTAGGCAGGCAATTAGGCAGTTAATTAGGCAAGCAGTGAGGCAAGCAATTAGGCAGTTAATTAGGCAGGCAATTAGGCAGTTAATTCGGCAGGCATTAAGCAGGGAATAAGGCAGTTAATTAGGCAGGCAATTAGGCAGATGATTACGCAGGCAATTAGGCATGCAATTAGGCAGTTAATTAGGCAAGCAATTAGGCAGGTATGCAATTAGGCAGGCAATAAGTCAGGCAATAAGCAGGCATTTAGACAGGTAGGGAATTTGGCAGGCAATTAGACAATCAATAAGCAGGCAATTAGGCAATTAATTCGGCAGGCAATTAGGCATTTAATTAGGCAGTAAATTAGGCAGGCAAATAGGCAGGCAGTTAGGCAGTAATTAAGAAGGCAATTAGGCATTTACTTAGGCAGGCAATTAGGCATTTAATTAGCAGGCAATAAAGCAGTTAATTAGGCAGTTAATTAGGCAGGCAATTAAGCAGTTTATAAGCCAGGCAGGCAATTTAGCAGGTAATTAGGCAGGCAATTAGGCATTTAATAAGGCAGGCAATTAGGCAGAACATTTGGAAGCAATTAGGCAAGCAATTAGGCAGGCAATTAAGCAGGCAATTAGGCAATTAATTAGGCAAGCAATTAGGCAGGCAGGCAATTAGGCAGGCAGATAATAAGGGAGGCAATTAAGCAGTTAATTAGGCAGGCATGCAATTTGGCAGGTAATAAGGCAGGCAATAAGGAAAGCAATTAAGCAGGCAATTAGGCAGGCAATAAGGCAGGCAATTAGGTAGTTAATTAGTCAAGCAAATAGGCAGGCAATTAGGCTGGCAATTAGGTAGTTAATTAGGCAGGCAATTATGCAGGTAATTAGGCAAGCAATTAGTTAGATAAATAGGCAGGCAATGAAGCAGTTAATTAGGCCCGTAATAAGGCAGGCAATTAATAATGTAATTAGGCAGGCAGGCAATTAGGCAGGCAATTAAGCAGTTAATTAGGCAAGCAGGCAATTGGGCAGGTAATAAGGCAGGCAATTAGATAGGCAGGCAATTTGGCATGCAGGCAATAAGGCAGGCAATTAGGCAGTTAATTAGGCATGCAAATAGGCAGATAATTAGGCAGGCAATTAGGCATTTAATTAGGCAGGCAATTAGGCATTTAATTAGCAGGCAATAAATCAGTTAATTAGGCAGTTAATTAGGCAGGCAATTAAGCAGTTGATTAGGCAGGCAATTTAGCAGGTAATTAGGCAGGCATTAGGCAGGCAATTAGGCAGGAAATTAGGCAGATAATTAGGCAGGCAATTAGGCAGGCAGGCAATTAGGCATGCAGGCAATTAGGCAGGTAGGCAATTAGGCAGTTAATAAGGAAGGCAAAAAGGCAGTCAATTGACAGGCAATTTGGCAGGCAATTAGGTAGGCATTTAGAAAGTTAATTAGGCAGTCAATAAGGCAGTCAATTAGGCAGTTAAGTAGGCAGGCCATTAGGCAGTTAATAAGGCAAGCAATTAGGCAGGCAATTAAGAAGGTAATTAGACAAGCAATTAGGCAGGCAATTAGGAAGGCAGGCAATTAGGCAGGCAATTAAGAAGTTAATTAGGCAGGCAATTTGGCATGTAATAAGGCAGGCAATTAGGCAGGCAATTAGCTTGCAATTAGGCAGGCAATTAGGCAGTTTATAGGGCAGGCAATTAGGCAGGCAATTAGGCAGTTAATTATGCAGGCAATTAGGCAATTAATTAGACAGGCAATAAGGCAGGTAATTAGGCAATCAATTAGGCAGAGAATAAGGCAGGCAATAAGGCAGGCAGGCAATCAGGCAGGAAATTAGGCATCAATTAGGCAGGCAATTAGTTAGGCTATTAGGCAAGCAATTAGGCAGTCAATTAAACAGTCAGGTAATTAGGCACGCAATTAGGTAGGCAGGCAATTAGGCAGTTTATTAGACAGGCAGGCAATTAGGCAGGTAAATAAATTAGGCAGGCAATTAGTCAGGCTATTAAGCAGGCAATTAGACAGGCAGACAATTAGGCAGGTAGGTTGTTAGTCAGGCAATTAGTCAGGCAATTAAGCAGGCAATTAGATAGGCAGGCAATTTGGCAGGCAGGCAATTGGATAGGCAGGCAATTTGGCAGGCAATTAGGCAGACAAATAGGCAGTTAGTCAGGCAGGCAATTAGGCAGGCAATAAGGCAGGCACTTCGGCAGGTAATTAGGCAATCAAGAAATATGGCAGGCAATTAGGCAGTTAATTAGGCAGGCAAATAGGCAGATAATTAGGCAGAGAATAAGGCAGGCAATTAGGCAGGCAATTAGGCAGGCAATAAGGCAGATGATTAGGCAGAGAATAAGGCAGGCAATCAGGCAGGAAATTAGGCATCAATTAGGCAGGCAATTAGTTAGGCTATTAGGCAAGCAATTAGGCAATCAATTAAACAGTCAGGTAATTAGGCACGCAATTAGGTAGGCAGGCAATTAGGCCTATTATTAGACAGGCAGGCAATTAGGCAGGTAAATAAATTAGGCAGGCAATTAGTCAGGCTATTAAGCAGGCAATTAGACAGGCAGACAATTAGGCAGGTAGGTTGTTAGTCAGGCAATTAGTCAGGCAATTAAGCAGGCAATTAGATAGGCAGGCAATTTGGCAGGCAGGCAATTGGATAGGCAGGCAATTTGGCAGGCAATTAGGCAGACAAATAGGCAGTTAGTCAGGCAGGCAATTAGGCAGGCAATAAGGCAGGCACTTCGGCAGGTAATTAGGCAATCAAGAAATATGGCAGGCAATTAGGCAGTTAATTAGGCAAGCAATTAGGCAGACAAATAGGCAGTTAGTCAGGAAGGCAATTAGGCAGGCAATTAGGTTGGTAATTAGGCAATCAAGCAATATGGCATGCCATTAGGCAGTTAATTAGGCAAGCAATTAGGCAGGAAATTAGGCAGGCAATTAGGCAGGTTATTAGGCAAGCAATTAGGCAGGCAATTAGGTAGGCAGGCAATTAGGCAGTCAATTACACAGTCAGGCAATTAGGCACGCAATTAGGTAGGCAGGCAATTAGGCAGTTAATTAGACAGGAAGTCAATTAAGCAGGTAAATAAATAAGGCAAGCAATTAGTCAAGCTATTAAGCAGGCAATTAGACAGGCAGACAATTAGGCAGGTAGGTAATTAGTCAGGCAATTAGGCAGGCAATTAAGCAGGCAATTAGATAGGCAGGCATATTGGCAGGCAATAATGCAGGCAATTAGGCAAGCATTTAGGCAGTTAATTAGGCAGGCAATTAGGGCAGGCAATGAGGGCAGGCAATTAGGCAGTTAATTAGGCAGGCAATTAGGCAGGCAATTAGGCAGATAATTCGGCAGGCAAGTGGGCTGGCAATTAGGCATGCAATTAGGCAGATAATTAGGCAGGCAATTAGGCATTTAATTAGCAGGCAATAAAGCAGTTAATTAGGCAGTTAATTAGGCAGGCAATTAAGCAGTTAATTAGGCGGGCAATTTAGAAGGCAATTAGGCAGGCAATAAGGCAGGAAATTAGGCAGATAATTAGGCAGGCAATTAGGCATTTAATTAGCAGGCAATAAATCAGCTAATTAGGCAGGCAATTAGGCAGCTAATTAGGCAGGCAATTAGGCAGATGATTACGCAGGCAATTAGACAGGCAATAAAGCAGTTAATTAGGCAGGCAGGCAATTGGCAGGTAATTTGGCAGGCAATGAGGCAGGCAATTAGGTAGGTAGGTAATTAGACAGGCAATTAGGCAGTTCATTAGGCAGGCAGGCAATTAGCAGGTAATTAGGCAGGCAATTAGGCAAGCAATTAGTCAGGCAATTAGGCAGGCAATTAGGCAGGCAATTAGTCAGATAATTAAGTGGGCAATTAGCAGCAAAATTTGGCAGGCAATTAGGCAGTTAATTAGGCAAGCAATTGGGCAGTCAATTAGGCAGGCAATTAGGCAGTCAATTAGGCAATCAAGCAATATGGCAGGCATTTAGGCAGGTAATTAGGCAGGCAAATAGGCAGATAATTAGCAGTTAATAAGAAAGGTAATTAGGCAGGCATTAGGCAGGCAATAAGGCAGTTTATTAGGCAAGCAATTAGGCAGGCAATTAGGCAGACAATTAGGCAGGCAATTAGGCATTTAATTAGGCAGGCAATGAAGCAGTTAATTAGGCAGTTAATTAGGCAGGCAATTAAGCAGTTAATTAGGCAGGCAGGCAATTTAGCAGGTAATTAGGCAGGCAATAAGGCAGTTGATTGGGTAAGCAATTAGGCAGGCAATTAGGCAGTCAATTAAAACAGGCAAGCAATTAGGCACGCAATTAGGTAGGCAGGCAATTAGGCAGTCACGCAATTAGGCAGTCAGGCAATTAGCGTTTAATTAGGCAGGCAGGGAATTGGACAGGCAAAATGCCAGACAATTAAGCAGGAAATTAGGAAGGCAATTATGCAGTCAATTAGCCAATCAATAAGCAGGCAATTAGGCAATTAATTCAGCAGGCAATTAGGCATTTAATTAGGCAGTAAATTAGGCAGGCAAATAGGCAGGCAGTTAGGCAGTAATTAAGAAGGCAATTAGCATTTACTTAGGCAGGCAATTAGGCATTTAATTAGCAGGCAATAAAGCAGTTAATTAGGCAGGTAATTAGGCAGGCAATTAGTCAGTTAATAAGGCAGGCAATTAGGCAGAAAATTTGGAAGCAATTAGGCAGGCAATTAGGCTGGCAATAAGGCAGGCAATTGGGCAGTTAATTAGGTAGGCTATTAGGCAATCAAGCAATATGGCAGGCAATTAAGCAGTTAATTAGGCAGGCAAATAGGCAGATAATTAGGCAGGCAATAAGTCAGGCAATTAAGCAGGCATTTAGACAGGTAGGCAATTTGGCAGGCAATTCGGTAGGCAATTAAGCAGGCAATTGGGCAGGCAATAAGGCAGTTAATTAGACAGGCAATTAAGCAGGCAAATAGGCAGGCAATTAGGCAGTTAATAAGTCAGGCAATTAGGTAGGCAGTTGGGGTAGGCAGTTAGGCATGCAATAAGGCAGTTAATTAGGCAGGCAATTAGGAAATCAATAAGGCAGGCAAATAGGCAGGCATATTGACAGCCAATTAGGCAGGCAATTAGGAAGTTAATTAGGCAGATGATTAGGCAGGAAATAAGGCAGACAAATAGGCAGGCAACTAATTAGCCAGGCAATTAGGCAGGCAATTAGGCAAGCAATTAAGCAGGCAATTAGGCAATTAATTAGGCAAGCAATTAGGCAGGCAGGCAATTAGGCAGGCAGATAATAAGGGAGGCAATTAAGCAGTTAATTAGGCAGGCATGCAATTTGGCAGGTAATAATACAGGCAATAAGGAAAGCAATTAAGCAGGAAATTAGGCAGCAATTAAGCAGATAATTAAGCACATAATTAGGCAGCAATAAGGCAGGCAATTAGGTAGTTTATTAGTCAAGCAAATAGGCAGGCAATTAGGTAGTTAATTAGGCAGGCAATTATGCAGGTAATTAGGCAAGCAATTAGTTAGATAAATAGGCAGGCAATGAAGCAGTTAATTAGGCCCGCAATAAGGCAGGCAATTAATAATGTAATTAGGCAGGCAGGCAATTAGGCAGGCAATTAAGCAGTTAATTAGGCAAGCAGGCAATTGGGCAGGTAATAAGGCAGGCAATTAGATAGGCAGGCAATTTGGCATGCAGGCAATAAGGCAGGCAATTAGGCAGTTAATTAAACATGCAAATAGGCAGATAATTAGGCAGGCAATTAGGCAGGCAATTAGGCAGGCAATTAGGCAGCTATTTAGGCAGTTAATAGGACCTTGCAATTAGGCAGTTTATTAAGCAGGCAATTAGGCAGGCAATTAGGCAGGAAGGCAATTAGGCACGCAATAAGGTAGGCAGGCAATTAGGCAGTCAATTAAACAGGCAGGCAATTAGGCACGCAATTAGGTAGGCAGGCAATTAGGCAGTCAGGCAATTAGGCAGTTAATGAGGCAGGCAGGGAATTTGGCAGACAATAAGGCAGACAATAAAGCAGGCAATTAGAAAGGCAATTAAGCAGGCAATTAGACAAGCAATTAGGCAGTCAATTAGGCAGGCAATTAAGCAGGGAATAAGGCAGTTAATTAGGCAGGCACTTAGGCAGATGATTACGTAGGCAATTAGGCAGGCAATAAGGCAGTTAATTAGGCAAGCTATACGCAGCTAATTAGGCAGGCAATTAGGCAGTTAATTAGGCAGGCTGGCAATTTGGCAAGTAATTTTGCAGGCAATTAGGCAGGCAATTAGACAGGCAATTAGGCAGCTATTTAGGCAGTTAATTGGACCTTGCAAGTAGGCAGTTTATTAAGCAGGCAATTAGGCAGGCAATTAGGCAGGTAGGCAATTAATCAGTTAATAAGGAAGGCTAAAAGGCAGGCAATTAGGCAGGCAATTAGGCAGTCAATTAGGCAGTTAATTATGCATGCCATTAGGCAGTTAATTAGGCAAGCAATTAGGCAGAAAATTAGGCAAACAATTTAGCAGGTAATTAGGCAAGCAATTAGGCAGGCAATTAGGAAGGCAGGCAATTAGGCAGGTTATTAGGCAAGCAATTAGGCAGGCAACTAGAAAGGCAGGCAATTAGGCAGGCTTTTAGGCAGGCAATTAGGCAGGCAATTAGGCAGGCAATTAGGCAGGCAATTAAGGAGTTAATTAGGCAGGCAGGCAATTTGGCATGTAATAAGGCAGGCAATTAGGCAGGCAATTAGGCAGACAATTAGGCAGTCAATTAAACAGTCAGGCAATTAGGTACGCAATTGGGTAGGCAGGCAATAAGGCAGTTAATTAGACAGGCAGGCAATTAGGCAGGTAAATAAATTAGGCAGGCAATTAGTCAGGTTATTAAGCAGGCAATTAGACAGGCAGACAATTAGGCAGCAAGGTAATTAGTCAGGCAATTAGGCAGGCAATTAAGCAGGAAATTAGGCAGTTAATTAGGCAAGCAATTAGGTAGGCAGGCAATTAGGCAGGCAGGTAAGTAGGCAGGCAATTAAGCAGGCAAATAGGTAGTTTATTTGGCAAGCAATAAGGCAGGCAATTAGGCAGAAAATTAGGCAGGCAATTAAGCAGGAAATTAGGCAGTTAATTAGGCAAGCAATTAGGTAGGCAGGCAATTAGGCAGGCAGGTAATTAGGCAGGCAATTAAGCAGTTAATTAGGTAGGCAAGCAATTTGGCAGGTAACTAGGCAGGCAATAAGGTAAGCAATTAAGCAGGCAATTAGGCAGGCAATTAGGCAGGCAATAAGGCAGGCAATTTGGCAGTTAGTTAGGCAGTTAATTAGGCAGGTAATAAGGCAGAAAATTAGGCAGGCAATTGGGCAGGCAATTAGGCATGCAATTAGGCAGATAATTAGGCAGGTAATAAGGCAGATAATTAGGCAGGCAATTGGGCAGGCAATTAGGCATGCAATTAGGCAGATAATTAGGCAGTTAATTAGGCCCGCAATTAGGCAGTTAATTAGGCCCGCAATTAGGCAGGCTATTAAGCAGTTAATTAGGCAAGCAGCAATTTGACAGGTAATTAGGGAAGCGATTAGGCAGGTAATTATACAGGTAATTAGGCAGTTAATTAGGCAGTTAATTAGGCAGGCAATTAGGCATTTAATTAGGCAGGCAATTAGGCAGGCAAATAGGTAGTTTATTTGGCAAGCAATAAGGCAGGCAATTAGGCAGAAAATTAGGCAGGCAATTAAGCAGGAAATTAGGCAGTTAATTAGGCAAGCAATTAGGTAGGCAGGCAATTAGGCAGGCAGGTAATTAGGCAGGCAATTAAGCAGTTAATTAGGTAGGCAAGCAATTTGGCAGGTAACTAGGCAGGCAATAAGGTAAGCAATTAAGCAGGCAATTAGGCAGGCAATTAGGCAGGCAATTAAGCAGTTAATTAGGCAGGCAATTAGGCAGGCAATAAGGCAGGCAATTGGGTAGTTAATTGGAAAGCCAATTAGACAGATAATTAGGCAGACATTTGGGTAGGCAATTAGGCAGTCAATTAAACAGGCAAGCAATTAGGCACGCAATTAGGTAGGCAGGCAATTAGGCAGTCACGCAATTAGGCAGTCAGGCAATTAGGCGGATAATTAGGCAGGCAGGGAATTGGACAGGCAAAATGCCAGACAATTAAGCAGGCAGTTAGGAAGGCAATTAAGCAGGCAATTAGACAATCAATAAGCAGGCAATTAGGCAATTAATTCGGCAGGCAATTAGGCATTTAATTAGGCAGTAAATTAGGCAGGCAAATAGGCAGGCAGTTAGGCAGTAATTAAGAAGGCAATTAGGCATTTACTTAGGCAGGCAATTAGGCATTTAATTAGCAGGCAATAAAGCAGTTAATTAGGCAGTTAATTAGGCAGGCAATTAAGCAGTTTATAAGCCAGGCAGGCAATTTAGCAGGTAATTAGGCAGGCAATTAGGCATTTAATAAGGCAGGCAATTAGGCAGAAAATTTGGAAGCAATTAGGCAGGCAATTAGGCAGAAAATTTGGAAGCAATTAGGCAGGCAATTAGGCTGGCAATTATGCAGGCAATTGGGCAGTTAATTAGGCAGGCTATTAGGCAATCAAGCAATATGGCAGGCAATTAAGCAGTTAATTAGGCAGGCAAATAGGCAGATAATTAGGCAGGCAATAAGTCAGGCAATTAAGCAGGCATTTAGACAGGTAGGCAATTTGGCAGGCAATTCGGTAGGCAATTAAGCAGGCAATTGGGCAGGCAATAAGGCAGTTAATTAGACAGGCAATTAAGCAGGCAAATAGGCAGGCAATTAGGCAGTTAATAAGTCAGGCAATTAGGTAGGCAGTTGGGTAGGCAGTTAGGCAGGCAATAAGGCAGTTAATTAGGCAGGCAATTAGGCAGGCAATTAGGAAGGCAATAAGGCAGGCAAATAGGCAGGCATATTGACAGCCAATTAGGCAGGCAATTAGGAAGTTAATTAGGCAGATGATTAGGCAGGAAATTTGGCAGGCAATAAGGCAGGCAAATAGGCAGGCAACTAATTAGCCAGGCAATTAGGCAGGCAATTAGGCAGGCAATTAAGCAGGCAAATTAGGCAATTAATTAGGCAAGCAATTAGGCAGGCAGGCAATTAGGCAGGCAGATAATAAGGGAGGCAATTAAGCAGTTAATTTGGCAGGCATGCAATTTGGCAGGTAATAAGGCAGGCAATAAGGAAAGCAATTAAGCAGGCAATTAGGCAGGCAATTAGGCAGGCAATTAAGCAGATAATTAAGCCCATAATTAGGCAGGCAATAAGGCAGGCAATTAGGTAGTTTATTAGTCAAGCAAATAGGCAGGCAATTAGGCAGGCAATTAGGTAGTTAATTAGGCAGGCAATTATGCAGGTAATTAGGCAAGCAATTAGTTAGATAAATAGGCAGGCAATGAAGCAGTTAATTAGGCCCGCAATAAGGCAGGCTATTAATAATGTAATTAGGCAGGCAGGCAATTAGGCAGGCAATTAAGCAGTTAATTAGGCAAGCAGGCAATTAAGCAGGTAATAAGGCAGGCAATTAGATAGGCAGGCAATTTGGCATGCAGGCAATAAGGCAGGCAATTAGGCAGTTAATTAGGCATGCAAATAGGCAGATAATTAGGCAGGCAATTAGGCATTTAATTAGGCAGGCAATTAGGCATTTAATTAGCAGGCAATAAATCAGTTAATTAGGCAGTTAATTAGGCAGGCAATTAAGCAGTTGATTAGGCAGGCAATTTAGCAGGTAATTAGGCAGGCATTAGGCAGGCAATTAGGCAGGAAATTAGGCAGATAATTAGGCAGGCAATTAGGCATTTAATTAGCAGGCAATGAAGCAGTTAATAAGGCAGTTAATAAGGCAGGCAATTAAGCAGTTAATTAGGCAGGCAGGCAATTTAGCAGGTAATTAGGCAGGCAATTAGGGCAGGAAATTAGGCAGGCAATTAGGCAGATAATTAAGCAGGCAATTAGGCAGAAAATTTGGCAGGCAATTAGGCAGGCAATTAGGCAGTCAATTAGGCAGGCAATTATGCAGTCAATTAGTTAATCAAGCAATATGGCAGGCATTTAGGCAGGTAATTAGGCAGGCAAATAGGCAGATAATTAGGCAGGCAATAAGAAAGGTAATTCAGGAGGTAATTAGGCAGGCAATTAGGCAGGCAATTAGGCAGGCAATAATGCAGTTTATTAGGCAGGCAATTAGGCAGGCTATTCGGCAGGCAATAAGGCAGTTAATTAGGCAAGCAATTAGGCAGGCAGATAATAAGGGAGGCAATTAAGCAGGCAATTAGGCAGTTAATTAGGCAGGCAATGAGGCAGGCTATTAGGCAGTTAATTAGGAAGGCAATTAGGCAGTTAATTAGGCAAGCAATTAGGCAGGCAGGCAATTAGGCAGGCAATTAGGCAGGCAATTAGGCAGTTAATTAAGCAGGCAAATAGGCAGGCAATTAGGCAGTTAATAAGTCAGGCAATTATGTAGGCAGTTGGGTAGGCAATTAGGCAGGCAATAAGGCAGTTAGTAAGGCAGGCAATTAGGAAGGCAATAAGGCAGGCAAATATACAGGCATATTGACAGCCAATTAGGCAGGCAATTAGGCAGTTAATTGGGCAGATAATTAGGCAGGAAATTTGGCAGGCAATTAGGCAGGCAAATAGGCAGGCAACCAATTAGCCAGGCAATTAGGCAGGCAATTAGGCAGTTAAGAGGCAGGCAGTGAGGCAGGCAATTAGGCAGTTAATTTAGAAGGCAATAAGGCAGTTAATTAGGCAGGCAATTAAGCAAGGAATAAGGCAGTTAATTAGGCAGGCAATTAGACAGATGATTACGCAGGCAATTAAGCATGCAATTAGGCAGTTAATTAGGCAAGCAATTAGGCAGGAAGGCACTTAGGCAGGCAATTAGGCAGACAATTAAGCAGTTAATTAAGCAGGCAGGCAATTTGGCAGGTAACTTTGCAGGCAATTAGGCAGGCAATGAGACAGGCAATTAGGCAGCTATTTAGGCAGTTATATGGATTTTGCAATTAAACAGTTAATTAAGCAAACAATTAGGCAGGCAATTAGGCAGGCAGGCAATTAGGCATGCAGGCAATTAGGCAGGTAGGCAATTAGGCAGTTAATAAGGAAGGCAAAAAGGCAGGCAATTGACAGGCAATTTGGCAGGCAATTAGGTAGGCATTTAGAAAGTTAATTAGGCAGTCAATAAGGCAGTCAATTAGGCAGTTAAGTAGGCAGGCCATTAGGCAGTTTATAAGGCAAGCAATTAGGCAGGCAATTAAGAAGTTAATTAGGCAAGCAATTAGGCAGGCAATTAGGAAGGCAGGCAATTAGGCAGGCAATTAAGAAGTTAATTAGGCAGGCAATTTGGCATGTAATAAGGCAGGCAATTAGGCAGGCAATTAGCTGGCAATTAGGCAGGCAATTAGGCAGTTTATAGGGCAGGCAATTAGGCAGGCAATTAGGCAGTTAATTATGCAGGCAATTAGGCAATTAATTAGAAAGGCAATAAGGCAGGTAATTAGGCAATCAATTAGGCAGAGAATTAGGCAGGCAATAAGGCAGGCAGGCAATCAGGCAGGAAATTAGGCATCAATTAGGCAGGCAATTAGTTAGGCTATTAGGCAAGCAATTAGGCAGTCAATTAAACAGTCAGGTAATTAGGCACGCAATTAGGTAGGCAGGCAATTAGGCAGTTGATTAGACAGGCAGGCAATTAGGCAGGTAAATAAATTAGGCAGGATATTAGTCAGGCTATTAAGCAGGCAATTAGACAGGCAGACAATTAAGCAGGTAGGTAATTAGTCAGGCAATTAAGCAGGCAATTAGATAGGCAGGCAATTTGGCAGGCAGGCAATAAGGCAGGCAATTAGGCAAGCAATTAGGCAGACAAATAGGCAGTTAGTCAGGCAGGCAATTAGGCAGGCAATTAGGCAGGTAATTAGGCAATCAAGCAATATGGCATGCCATTAGGCAGTTAATTAGGCAGCAATTAGGCAGGAAATTAGGCAGGCAATTAGGCAGGTTATTAGGCAAGCAATTAGGCAGGCAATTAGGTAGGCAGGCAATTAGGCAGGCAGGAAATTAGGCAGGCAGGCAATTAGGCAGGCAATTAAGAAGTAAATTAAGCAGGCAGGCAATTTGGCATGTAATAAGGCAGGCAATTAGGCACGCAATTAGGCAGGCAATTAGGCAGTCAATTACACAGTCAGGCAATTAGGCACGCAATTAGGTAGGCAGGAAATTAGGCAGTTAATTAGACAGGCAGTCAATTAAGCAGGTAAATAAATAAGGCAAGCAATTAGTCAAGCTATTAAGCAGGCAATAAGACAGGCAGACAATTAGGCAGGTAGGTAATTAGTCAGGCAATTAGGCAGGCAATTAAGCAGGCAATTAGATAGGCAGGCATATTGGCAGGCAATAATGCAGGCAATTAGGCAAGCAATTAGGCAGTTAATTAGGCAGGCAATTAGGCAGGCAATGAAGCAGGCAATTAGGCAGTTAATTAGGCAGGCAATTAGGCAGGCAATGAGGCAGGCAATTAGGCAGATAATTCGGCAGGCAAGTGGGCTGGCAATTAGGCATGGAATTAGGCAGATAATTAGGCAGGCAATTAGGCATTTAATTAGCAGGCAATAAAGCAGTTAATTAGGCAGTTAATTAGGCAGGCAATTAAGCAGTTAATTAGGCAGGCAATTTAGAAGGCAATTAGGCAGGCAATTAGGCAGGCAATAAGGCAGGAAATTAGGCAGATAATTAGGCAGGCAATTAGGCATTTAATTAGCAGGGCAATGAATCAGCTAATTAGGCAGGCAATTAGGCAGTTAATTAGGCAGGCAATTAGGCAGATGATTACGCAGGCAATTAGACAGGCAATAAAGCAGTTAATTAGGCAGGCAGGCAATTTGGCAGGTAATTTGGCAGGCAATGAGGCAGGCAATTAGGTAGGTAGGTAATTAGACAGGCAATTAGGCAGTTCATTAGGCAGGCAGGCAATTTAGCAGGTAATTAGGCAGGCAATTAGGCAAGCAATTAGTCAGGCAATTAGGCAGGCAATTAGGCAGGCAATTAGGCAGGCAATTAGTCAGATAATTAAGTGGGCAATAAGGCAGGCAAATAGTCAGGCATATTGACAGCCAATTAGGCAGGCAATTAGGAAGTTAATTAGGCAGATGATTAGGCAGGAAAATTTGGCAGGCAATAAGGCAGGCAAATAGGCAGGCAACTAATTAGCCAGGCAATTAGGCAGGCAATTAGGCAAGCAATTAAGCAGGCAATTAGGCAATTAATTAGGCAAGCAATTAGGCAGGCAGGCAATTAGGCAGGCAGATAATAAGGGAGGCAATTAAGCAGTTAATTAGGCAGGCATGCAATTTGGCAGGTAATAATGCAGGCAATAAGGAAAGCAATTAAGCAGGAAATTAGGCAGGCAATTAAGCAGATAACTAAGCACATAATTAGGCAGGCAATAAGGCAGTTAATTAGGTAGTTAATTAGTCAAGCAAATAGGCAGGCAATTAGGCAGGCAATTAGGTAGTTAATTAGGCAGGCAATTATGCAGGTAATTAGGCAAGCAATTAGTTAGATAAATAGGCAGGCAATGAAGCAGTTAATTAGGCCCGCAATAAGGCAGGCAATTACAAATGTAATTAGACAGGCAGGTAATTAGGCAGGCAATTAAGCAGTTAATTAGGCAAGCAGGCAATTGGGCAGGTAATAAGGCAGGCAATTAGATAGGCAGACAATTTGGCATGCAGGCAATAAGGCAGGCAATTAGGCAGTTAATTAGGCATGCAAATAGGCAGATAATTAGGCAGGCAATTAGGCAGGCAATTAGGCAGGCAATTAGGCAGCTATTTAGGCAGTTAATTGGACCTTGCAATTAGGCAGTTTATTAAGCAGGCAATTAGGCAGGCAATTAGGCAGGTAGGCAATTAGGCACGCAATAAGGTAGGCAGGCAATTAGGCAGTCAATTAAACAGGCAGGCAATTAGGCACGCAATTAGGTAGGCAGGCAATTAGGCAGTCAGGCAATTAGGCAGTTAATGAGGCTGGCAGATAATTTGGCAGACAATAAGGCAGACAATAAAGCAGGCAATTAGAAAGGCAATTAAGCAGGCAATTAGACAAGCAATTAGGCAGTCAATTAGGCAGTTAATTAGGCAGGCAATTAGGCAGGTAGGCAATTAATCAGTTAATAAGGAAGGCTAAAAGGCAGCCAATTAGGCAGGCAATTAGGCAGGCATATAAACAGTTAATTAGGCAGTCAATTAGGCAGTTAATTATACATGCCATTAGACAGTTAATTAGGCAAGCAATTAGGCTGAAAATTAGGCAAACAATTTAGCAGGTTATTAGGCAAGCAATTAGGCAGGCAATTAGGAAGGCAGGCAATTAGGCAGGTTATTAGGCAAGCAATTAGGCAGGCAACTAGAAAGGCAGGCAATAAGGCAGGCAATTAGGCAGGCAATTAGGCAGGCAATTAGGCAGGCAATTAAGGAGTTAATTAGGCAGGCAGGCAATTTGGCATGTAATAAGGCAGGCAATTAGGCAGACAATTAGGCAGTCAATTAATCAGTAGGGCAATTAGGTACGCAATTGGGTAGGCAGGCAATTAGGCAGTTAATTAGACAGGCAGGCAATTAGGCAGGTAAATAAATTAGGCAGGCAATTAGTCAAGCTATTAAGCAGGCAATTAGACAGGCAGACAATTAGGCAGCAAGGTAATTAGTCCGGCAATTAGGCAGGCAATTAAGCAGGAAATTAGGCAGTTAATTAGGCAAGAATTAGGTAGGCAGGCAATTAGGCAGGCAGGTAATTAGGCAGGCAATTAAGCAGTTAATTAGGTAGGCAAGATATTTGGCAGGTAGCTAGGCAGGCAATAAGGCAGGCAATTTGGCATGCAATTAGGCAGATAATTAGGCAGGTAATAAGGCAGATAATTAGGCAGGCAATTGGGCAGGCAATTAGGCATGCAATTAGGCAGATAATTAGGCAGTTAATTAGGCCCGCAATTAGGCAGTTAATTAAGCCCGCAATT